>NC_058088.1:184836612-185136612 GCF_014858855.1 Bufo gargarizans
AGTGGACGGCCTTTCTTCCCCACCTTCAGCAGGTTGTCCATTTAAGAGGTTATCCAGATGTTTAAAATTGACACCCTATCCTTAGGGTAGGCCATCAATATTAGATTGGTGGAGTCCAACTAGGCACCTCCGCTGTTTAAAGTGGCTGCAGCACTAAGAACAGGCCACCAATTTTAAAAACCTGGATAAGGGCTCATGCACATGAATGCATTTTTGGTTCGCATCCGATCCACAGTTTTTGTCGGTCGGATGTGGACCCATTCGCTTTGTTGGGCCAGCAAAAGATGCGGAAAGCACACCCGTGTGCTGTCCGCATCCGTATATATACGGTCCACGGCCAAGGATAGGACAGTTCTATAGAGAGCAAAACGGCCGTGTGCATGAGCCCTAAGTCCTGAGAGATTATGGTGTCCATGTGCTGACATTGCCTGTACCCACTCTGGGAGCCGCCCATAGTAGATCCCTCTCGGTATTCACCTAAGAGTTTGGACATTAGTCTGATTAGCTTAGAAAGAAGCACGTTAGGGCTCATTCAGACGAGCGTAGTGTTTTGCAGTCCGCATATGGCCGGCACTGTGATAGAAAATGCCTATTCTTGTCAGCAAATGTGAACCAGAATAGGACATGCTCTATCTTTTTTGCAGGCCTGCGGAACGGAACTACGGATGTGGACAGGACATGTGCTATCAGCATCTTTTGCGATTCCCATTGAAATGAATGGGTCCGCATTGCGGAACAGATACGGTCTTATTCACACGGTCGTCTGAATGAGCCCTAAATCATGATTCTCTGGGTAAAGGGGTTGCCCGATTCTAGCAGGAAAGCAGACAATGCTTGGAAATGGGCTAAAATAAAAAATGCTTCACTGCTCACCTAGTAGACCTAGCGTCACCACTCTGGTTCTCTCATCTCGTCAACCACACATGACTGCTGCAGCCAATCACTGACCTCAGAGATACACTGCTGAGGTCAGTTATTGGCTGCAGCGGTCACGTATTGTCGATGTGACATAAGAGCCACAGTCAGATAGGTAAAGCCGGTGTGGAGAACTGAAGTGGAGATGCAGGATCTACTGGGTGAGTAGTGATGAATTTTTGATTTCCGCCCACTGCCTAGCGTTGTCCAGTTTCTCGCTGGAACTGGACAACCCCTTTAAAGGGGGCTGTGTCTAATATTACAGCTTGGCTCCATTTACTTTTAATAGGGACGAGCTGCAATACCACACACAGCCTATGGGCAAGGGTGGCGCAGTTTCTTTAATAGAAAAAAAAAAAGCTGTCCTTTATTGTAATATCCTTTAAGGTTATTTCTATAGGCACAACATTATAATTTTTTTTATTAATTTTTTTTGCTTCCATATACAGTTGCAAGAAAAAGTATGTGAACCCTTTGGAATGATATGGATTTCTGCACAAATTGATCATAAAATGTGATCTGATCTTCATCTAAGTCACAACAATAGACAATCACAGTCTGCTTAACTAATAACACACAAAGAGTTACATGTTACCGTGTTTTTATTGAACACACCATGTAAACGTTCACAGTGCAGGTGGAAAAAGTATGTGAACCCTTGGATTTAATAACTGGTTGAACCTCCTTTGGCAGCAATAACTTCCACCAAACGTTTCCTGTAGTTGCAGATCAGACGGGCACAACGGTCAGGAGTAATTCTTGACCATTCCTCTTTACAGAACTGTTTCAGTTCAGCAATATTCTTGGGATGTCTGGTGTGAATCGCTTTCTTGAGGTCATGCCACAGGATCTCCATCGGGTTGAGGTCAGGACTCTGACTGGGCCGCTCCAGAAGGCCTATTTTCTTCTGTTTAAGCCATTCTGTTGTTAATTTACTTCTATGCTTTGGGTCGTTGTCCTGTTGCAACACCCATCTTCTGTTGAGCTTCAGCTGGTGGACAGATGGCCTTAAGTTCTCCTGCAAAATGTCTTGATAAACTTGGGAATTCATTTTTCCTTCGATGATAGCAATCCGTCCAGGCCCTGACGCAGCAAAGCAGCCCCAAACCATGATGCCCCCCCCCCCACCATACTTCACAGTTGGGATGAGGTTTTGATGTTGGTGTGCTGTGCCTCTTTTTCTCCACACATAGTGTTGTGTGTTTCTTCCAAACAACTCAACTTTGGTGTCATCTGTCCACAGAATATTTTGCCAGTACTGCTGTGGAACATCCAGGTGCTCTTGTGCAAACTGTAAACGTGCAGCAATGTTTTTTTTGGACAGCAGTGGCTTCCTCTGTGGTATCCTCCCATGAAATCCATTCTTGTTTAGTGTTTTACGTATCGTAGATTCGCTAACAGGGATGTTAGCATATGCCAGAGACTTCTGTAAGTCTTTAGCTGACACTCTAGGATTCTTCTTCACCTCATTGAGCAGTCTGCGCTGTGCTCTTGCAGTCATCTTTACAGGATGGCTACTCCTAGGGAGAGTAGCAGCAGTGCTGAACTTTCTCCATTTATAGACAATTTGTCTTACCGTGGACTGATGAACAGCAAGGCTTTTGGAGATACTTTTATAACCCTTTCCAGCTTTATGCAAGTCAACAATTCTTAATCGTAGGTCTTCTGAGAGCTCTTTTGTGCGAGGCATCATTCACATCAGCCAATGCTTCTAGTGAAAAGCAAACCCAGAACTGGTGTGTGTTTTTTATAGGGCAGCTGTAACCAACACCTCCAATCTCATCTCATTGATTGGACTCCAGTTGGCTGACACCTCACTCCAATTAGCTCTTGAAGTGTCATTAGTCTGAGGGGTTCACATACTTTTTCCGCCTGCACTGTGAATGTTTACATAGTGTGTTCAATTAAAACATGGTAATATTTAATTATTTGTGTGTTATTAGTTTAAGCAGACTGTGATTGTCTATTGTTGTGACTTAGATGAAGATCAGATCACATTTTATGAGCCATTTGTGCAGAAATCCATATCATTCCAAAGGGTTCACATACTTTTTCTTGCAACTGTATTACAAGATGGCACCTGGGCAAGATCAGACTCCCAGCTTACCTATGTATAGGACCTACATTAACTGGAGTTATGGGCAATGTTGGACTCACCAACAGAGCAGATATCCGTGAAGTGATCCTCACCCTCTTCGGCGTGTATAAGGTCATTTTTGCTCTTCTTAATGGTTGCTCTCTTCAGTACTGCAAGGCAGACGAGCAAATATATTATTTATCAGATTGCACTATGTTAGAAAATAATCACTTCCTGTTGGAAGCGCACGCTTGGCAGCCCTTTAAGTTGATGAAGTAGCAGGCAGAACTCGCACGGTGTATATCCTATCTCTAGGCAGAAAATTAAAAGTGACTTGTGAAATTTAAACACCTCATGTGACGAGGACTGTGTTTAGTAGAGATGTCAATCAGTGGATCGTAGGATGATTGACAGCTCTGTCTACCTCTGGGTATGCATGGGTTACAAAGGCAATAATTGCCACCGGTCACTGGTCAACAGTCACATTGGCCATATTATCTTGCTGTCTATGCATTCTAGATTCTAGATTTTTCACACCAGCACCTGGATCCAAATACTTTCATTATTAAAAATTTAGTATAGCCACTAAGGTATTCAATAAAAGGTATCTGTACAGCGCCACCTGCTGTTTGTTCTTTTTCTTATTTTGTGTCCACCTCACTGAGGTGGTCGCATGCGCTCAGTTTAAATCATTAACGACCACCAGCCATTTCCACTGTTAGAAGCGGTGGCAGTTACAGAGAAAGAGCTACAGCAGGAAGGATTCAGCCCCTGAGATAGAACAGCAGAAAGGACATGCCCTCTCAGCTACCAGACTCAATAGAATCGAGCAGAACAATTGGTGCAATGAATGGGGAGATGGCTGGTTCTATGTAAGGTGCAGGTCTGGTTCTAACTTTGTGAGAAAGAGATTGACATGTACTATATAATGCCTGCTGTTCATCAACCATGGCATAACCCCTTTGAAAGGTGACATCTGGTTTGGGAAACAAATAACTTATGTAAAGGAGTTGCCCATCAGAGACCTTTTTCAGAATGTGGGACCCGGGACGATCAGCTGCTCATCCCAGGTGGTGACTTTGGAAAACAGCTGATTTTGCCAGGGGGAGCTATGGCCAGCCAAATAAAACAGTACTACATGGCGGCCATACACATGAATGGCCGACCATGTAAAATAGGGTCAGGTTGAGTCGGCCAGAACGGGAGATGCTCCTACAAGGGGGTCTCTATTCTGGCTTCTAGGGGAAGTCCCAAGAAGAGGACCTCTTATGCTTTATTATGGCACAACAGGGGTTGTCTTCTTTTCAGGACCCTATTATATAAGCCAGAGGAGAGAGCGGCTAGAAGGACCCAGAGATCTGGCAGACCTAGCATGTCTATAAGCATTGTAGGAAGGCGCAAGGGTCTGTTGTTGACAGAAGGTATGTGTCACCGAGGTTCCTAACCTCGGTGAAGTAAGAGCCGGTATTTTCAGGTGTCAGCGGCAGCTAATGCTGATTGACTCTTTACTATGTTAGTATGGCTGTATAGCTGATCCGGGACGGCTCTTACTGGGAGTAGGCAAAGGGCTGGGTGGGTGACTACTCCCCACGTTCCAGGCCGGGTCTTGGTTTTGGGCTATAAAACACAGGCAGCACTGTGAGGTGGTGTGGATTACTCCTCTCTGACAGTGGAGCTCTGCCAGTCTCTGTGTTGGGACCTGGGAGTTTGGGCCTGGAATAAGGCCTGCTACCTTGTTGGTGTGAAAGCTTGTTGATTCTGCTTTGTCCAAGGACTTCTTCTTTGCTGCATGGTGTGAATGAACACCAGAATCACAAGGTGACTGTTTTCCTTGAAACTGACTTTTTATTTTGTCACTTGCTTAATGTGTGACTAAACACTGAACTGTTTAATTTAAAGACTTTGTTGTTGCCTCTATACTGTGTCCGCTAACCTGCCTATCAGAGCGAACCCCCACAGCATGGACAGCCCATTGAATAGATTGGAAATTGTGTGAATTTTCATTTTCCCCCACAGGGAAAATTGAACACATTCAGTTATGTGGACTGAGCACCTATGGGGGACTAACAATGCCTACTACCATGCGTGCATGTGACCATTTTTCCACTCTTTTTTTGCTGATAAAGTTTGTTAAATACCTAGCGTTTACTCACCATCTAAGGGTGATTTTTCTTCTGCATTTTTGTCCTCTTCTGCAAGCATGACTTCCTCTGTGGAGTAAATGAAGAAGATATATAAATTTTAGAAAATGCAAAAGACAACCTTCTTGAGCGCCAACCTTCTGCTGGCAGCAGGTACTGGAATTTTCTTACAGGGTGCAACATTCTATAGTGTGCTGGTGTGTGCAAGGAACAAACAGGGTAAAGCATGGGGAAGCCCAAGCCTATGATGAGTCAGGAAGTAGACTTCAGGCAACCTTTGTCTCCGTTAGATGGTAGCTGCAGTCACCGATCACAGCTGTGAACTAGTGGAGTGTATCTAAAACCATCCAAGAAACTCACATTGTAGAAAATAAATCGTAGACAATGGTAATATTTCTAGATGGGAGGTCAACGTAATGTAGAATCTCACCTGCTTTGAATATCCACTCAAGATATCCATTCAGCTCGCGCTCAATTTGCTGCTGCCGCCTCAATTTGAGAAATGCCCGGCGATTCTCCACCCTCTCACGCTCTTTGGCAAATTCCCTGCAAGACGGTAAAATATTCCGAAATCCCGTTAAGTAAAGCTGACAAACAGTGAACGGATCTCATCTCATTCCACCACTACAAATTATATTTTTGTCATTCTAATGTGAGAAATTTCATCGGAAGTGTTTAATTGACGACAGTCTAGCAAAAAGTAAGATACAGAAAAAGCGCCCTTGGGGATGGATTTTTCCCCAAACTTGATAACTGAGGTCTCTGTGGGTTTTGTATGATTATGATGGCACCAAAGCAGTAAAATAATCCCAACAGACACATCAAATAATGGGTTTTATTTATTATGGTCTCCCAAAGCTTCAGCCCATGGAAGGGTGACTGTAATAAAATGTAAAAAGTTTGGCTTTACAGTATTGGAGGGATATAAACTTCCTGGACCTGTCCAAAAACTAATATTTTTGCAAATTTCCCATGCAAAATAATGATCATAGCCAAATATTGGCAAAAACTGCAACCTTGAAGGAACCACCTGGCTTTATAAATGACATTCATTCAACCCTTACAGGTTTCCTAGTCCTTGTCTTGTATGTATGACCGTAAGTGAGGTTGTGACCAAATAAGGCCCTAAGGAGAAGCTTTAGGACACGCTCCACACGGTCAGGTGTATGCATGCAATTTTGGAAGCCAAGATCAGGAGTGAATCTTAAAAGAAAGTATAAAGGACAAATATGACTTCCTCTCTTTTATGAATCCACCCCTGGTTTTGGCATCCAAAACTGTATGCAGGAACCTGACCACGTACCCTTAGACTTGAGCCACCAATATCCAACTCTGTCTGAAGACATGGAGGAACAGCTTGATGAACCACACAGGTCCAGTCAACACGTTGGTGAACAAATCTTCATCGGCCATTGTATTGGCATGGCAATTTTGATTATATCCTTTAGAATTCAGTTTTCTTGCTCTGATGCAGAAGACTACTAGACCGGTCCCTGCTACACTTGATCATTCTTTCCAATATGAATAGTTTTTTGGTGGTTTGTTCAAACTCTAGTTGTCAAGGTTGAGGTATCTTCTTAGGTTGCTTTGTTCAGGGGTCTACATACACAGTAGTTCTGAATTGCTTGCTTATGGGTACCTCCATTCTTGACTAGAACTTTTTGGAAAGGGAAAAAACAAGGAGGTTGAACAACAGGGTAGACTCAAATGTAGAGTCAAGACAGCACCAGGTCAATGTAAAACTTTGACTGTGGATGCACGTAAGCAAAGGAAGGAAGAAATCCTCCTCTTCCATTCAAGTCAATCTCCACAGGATATTGATAGAAGCCCCAGCATCCAACTTCAGAAATCAGCCAACAAATTTGTACACATCTAAGCAACGTTTTGACCCACCATTGGAGCTTGACAAAGACCTGGCTATAATGATGGATGAAAACGTTGCTTGCATCCGTATATATGTGTTGGCTTAAATAAGAAGATGATTTCTGAACTTGGATGCTATCGCTTCACCAGGGTAGAGTCTAATCTAAACCTGCAAATATATAAAATTGAGAAGAGGTACTCAATGAGCCGGCTAACCCTAGCTTCTACCCTGATTCTGGACCTTCCTTGTTTTTTGCATGGTATTAAAAGTCCTATTGACAGTTTGTCCAAGCTTCGGTGCATCCAAAGGTGGCAGTGTTGAATCCATAGGGAGTGCAAAGGTTATATTACACCCGGGGACTGCTGCTTGGGTGGGTCCAAAAGCAGTAGTATTATAAACGTCATGTGGCGGTTGTGGGTACCTTGCTTTCCTTTTGGAAGGCACTATTAGGCAAAAAGTCAAGCTGACGTGGAAGCCCCCTTTAAACGAGTCTACTCTTGCATTACAAATGAAGACTCTAAACAGTGTACAATAAAGTAGTTCTTGCTGCCGGTTCTACGGGACAGTGATTCACCTAATATATTTTACATAAAAGTCAACAAGGAAACATATTTGCTTTAATATTCTCAGCATTAAAGAGAGAACGATTCACAGGAATAGAGGGAAATGAAAGCAAGGATGAAAATAGAGAAGGTAGCAGGGGAGTGAGATAGAGATAAAAGGATAACGACCCTTGGACGTATGTCATGTTCTGCTTTCTCCGATGAATAATTTAGTCAGGGAGCTCAGGCAGCCGGAGAGATCCTGTGCTTTTCTGTTTACCCCCTGTAGGGCTCACTGATAAGTCATTCCAAGACTTGCCAGAAACCATGTCGTACAATACAATGGGTGCAAACGGAGAGGATGCTTTGGAAGGAGGGGTTCTGTATGTACATTATGTACAGGGTGAGACTGGAAAGAAACCAGTCTGCAAGAACCCTATATATAGATGCACATATCTCTAGGCCGTAAGGATATATGGAAAATTTTTGCTTAGATCTGTATTTTATCATGTGTGATACCTCCCAATCTTAGTAGGTTTATGGGTACAGCTTGGAAATCACCACAATATGATATAAATAAAAGCACAGCCATTGTCCTTTATAAGTAAAACAGACCAGCTTCTTGCCAAGCAGAATTTAGGTAAATGCTCAATTACCAGTCCAAGCTTTAAATGGAAATCATATATGTATGACAGAAAAGAGGTCAACAAAGCCCAGATTTTGATGCTTCTGACTTTATTCAAGATCTATAAAACCTTGTTATTATGAAAAAGTTTCCAAATCAGATTGGTTGTCTACCACTTACATCTGGTCGTGTGGGCAAGGCAGAATATCAAGACTGTAAGACTGGCATTTCATGGATGGGTGATAATTGTCCTGTACGTGGAGATGGTTCCCACCGTCATTGATCTATGATATGTTGGATGTGTCTACAGGAAAAGTCACCCTCTATCCACCATTTTCATAATGAAGATCCCAGAGTTGGACTGAAATGTGTTGCTGTCAAACCAGATGAAGAATGTACTCCATAATATTACCTGCCATGATCCAGAAATGGATACTGACCATGTATAGGGTTACCGATAGTTCTTATCAAGGCTTCCTATGCTCATCAGGTTAAGGAAGTCAACAATAAACATACAATACATGCAGTGGTGATGTTAGAAGCTTACCCTGACAGGACACCTAAAACCAGGTTCAACATGAAGAAGGACCCAACGATGATGAGTGGGATGAAATAAAGCCAGTTCCACATTGCTCCAACCGCATCATTGGTCTGTAAAATACAAAGATAATGGTTATGGGACAGGGGATCTCCTAGTGTGTTGAGGCTTCAACACGAGAACAAGGACTTCTAAGACAGAGGAGGCCCAAAAGAGGGCCTCATCATCTGAAACCAACAGTGTTGTAGTCTTTTATGTAACTTATGGTGTGTTTAACTGAAATTGGACATTCAAACGTATCCATCCGCACCAAAATCGGCAAAGTAACACATGCAGATTTTGATGCGGAAATGCACAGAAATTCGTGTGGAAATTTGTGCAGAATTTCTGCAAGTCTACCCTCACCTGTGTGTTAGAAACCTAAGGCTTACCTGCACTGGTTGCAGATTACGCGTGTTTTTTTCCACACAGATTTTCGCGCAGAAAAAACATAGCAAAATACAGTACCAGCAAAGTGAATGAGATTGGCCAAACCTTAAATACACATTGTGTATTTTGTCCTTGCTGAAATTGACTTGCAGTGCGGATTTTAAAATCGGAAGCAGGTCAATTGTTTGTGAGATTCTGCACCTTATATGGAGTGGTTTTTAATAAATAGACTTCATAGATAAACATAAAATCCGCACCAAAAACAACATAAAACTGAATAAATAGTGCATATTTATGTGCAGTTTTTATTGTGTTTTTGATGCCATTCTATGCCGATTTCAAAAAATCTGCAGCATTATATTCCGCACCTTATGTACAGTGGTTTTTCTCATAGACTTCAATGCGGTTGTTGAACAGAAAATCCGCACCAAAAACCACATGCAAACTGATAAATAGTGGGGATTTATGTACTGATTTTATCGTGTTTTTATGCAGATTTTTTGCATACAAATCTGCACCATGTGCAGGTAGCCCAGTGCTGTTTTATTACAGAGGACATTGCTTTTTAAAATGTAATGACTAGGTGGTATTGTGTTAATACGGCACAGCGCCTAAGGTTGCCACCCGTACGGGAATGACCCAGACAGTCCGGGTTTGTAATCCTGTGCCCGGGTACAAGCCTTTCTCAGACCCGGACTCAGGATTCAAACTGCAGACTTGCACACCTTACAGCTGGCGGTGAGCGGCGGCGTTGGGTGCTAGTCAGCGGCGGCAGCTGATGAGGTGTCAGCAGCGGGGACGATCAGCTGTCACTGCGGGCGATCAGCTGTGATGCTAGCGCAGGGCGGCGCTGTCTTCAGACACTCCCTCCCTCCTTTAAATGTTTTCTTTTACTATTGTTCCTCCTTGTGTTTCCTGTTACCCTACTGTCCTCTCTGATATCCTGTCTGCTTGGCCCGTTCCTCAGTTACAGCTTGCGCTCCCCAGCTGGACCTACTTCCGGCCTATGGAACGCATCGTCCGGTCCCAATGCGTTCCACCCGTGTTCGGGTTTGGCTTGAAGAAAAGGTGGCAACCCTAACAGCGCCGCCCGGTAATACCACAGCAAGTGGAATGTAGAATTTGTTGAATTAGCTAAGTACGGCCGCACGGATGCCATTCTATTCAAGTTATTACGATGCCTTTTTGCACAATGGACCCATGATCTCAGATTCTGCAAAGAACAAGTTCTCAGAACATAACTACCAGTACTGGTTGGAAAGAGGAGCATGCAGCCACAGAAGGTCCATGTGAAGAAGCAGGGCCAGCCCCCAGTGTTCATCCCTGCCTGTATTAGTACAGCGGTGGTGGGGGATGCTGTAGACCTTCTTCTTGTAATTGTACATACTGAAGCAAATCTGCTCCCATAACTGATTCATATTTAATCAATGCCTCCAGACATTTCCTGCAGATAGCAGGAAATGACTGATTCACCCCTGGACTGGAAACCACTGTCTCTGTCCCAGGAGGACTAATCATAGAAAACGGAGTGGGTGCTGATTACACCCTGGTGGAGGAGAATAATTTATGGAAAGCATGAAAATTATCTCAGAATATCCAGAGTTCATGTCCCTGAGACATAGGGGTCGATAGGATGGGAGATATAGGAAGTATTCAGCAGTAAGGCCCTCTCATCTGGCCGAGTTTACCAAAAACCATCATAAAGTGCCCAGATGCATCTTGGGAATGCATAACGATTTCCATTGTAAATCGAAAATTGACAAATTTACTTTGGACTGATGTGTAACCTATGGAGGAAGACTATGTGACTGCTGTGGGGCCCCAAGTTGGCTACAGCTATTAAAGGGATTACAATAAAAATGGCTAAATGACAGGGAAGGGGTTAAAATAAAAAACAACGTGGAAGGGGTCAAACTAGCACCATGTTCTCCCAGTCTCTGGTGTGTAGACCCATTTATACACCTCCTGACAATATTGCAAGCAGTCCCGTTTCCTGTTATTCTCTTAGGCACCAATCCAAGAAAAAAAAAAACGGGGGAAAAAAAGAAAAGATGGTGCCGTAAATGTGAGTCAGGTTGTTCTCCCAGAAGACTCCTTCTGCCTTCCATCTCCACTCCCTGCTAATGTGATTTAATATCCGCCTCGCCAACCAAAGCATTAATAATTAACCCCTTTCACCCTCCCCGCGTAGTACATTCTTCTACTTGCTCTGCACAATGCACGCTCCATAGTATTGATGGCCCTTCAACCCTACAGTAGACTCCGGAGAAGAACAAACCCCAATCAGGGACTTCTTAAAGGAGTTGGCCGCGTTCTGACTAATGTGATTGTGAGATGACTATATGGCACTTTATGGCAATATTCGCTATATTTCATAAGCCTAAGGGGGTAAAAATGGGACCACTGTGACAATGGGGACCCTAACGTAATCGGGAGCCAGTGTTAAGCAAATGCCAATGGTGCAAAATGTTTTAGCCCGGGGTTATGCCTCATTTACACGCCAGTGATTCACAGACGTGTGCTGTGTGTGTTCTCCACACGTCCGCGTTGATTTTAATGTGTGCATTCACACATCAGTGTTTTAGCACAGGAGCATGCTCTATTTTGTTATGTTCACAGATCCATCATGGCCGTTAGACTCTACAGGTCCATGAAAAACATGGACGCAACCCGGATGCCATCCATGTTTCATGGACCATTAGGAGAAGATGCTATGAAAATGAAATTTCAGCTGTGCAGTATCGATGAAACACGGATGAGAGCAAAAGACAGACCAAACACGGACTTCTTCACCGATGAATCACTGACCATTCTATCACAGATTTCATTGTGGACACGGACATGAGTATGAGGCATTACTTGTAAGGATTTGTGTTTTATTTTGGTTGATCCCTCCCAACCTCCTCAAAGCGTGATGCCGCCATAGTTTAATTGGGCCTAATGGGGTAGTTTGGAAACATTGATGAGGAGATCATCTTGAAGTTGTCCTGTCTAATATCTCTTTCCACATTGGCCTGTCCATTGCATCTCATTGACGTGATTGATAATGCTATTAATATGAGCCACAAGGGGGTTGATTTCATGTGCAGGTTTGTTATGTATGTATTTGGCGCCAACATATTCTGCAGCATTGAGATTATCATCAGTCTCTGTTCCCATTGGGGCTGTCAATCCAAATTCCAAATAAAAGGGGTTTTCTAGACGTTCAATGTCGATGGCCTATTCTACTTGGTGGGGGTCCAACCTCCTTCTAGGCCAATGACATCACATTCATCGGTCACATGGCCTAAGCACCACCAAATCCCATTCAAGTGAATAGGCCTGGGCTGCAATGCCATGCACAGGCACTATACAAGGAATGGCAATGCGCTTGACATTGCATGGAGAGGCCTCGGCGCCATGGACTCTTCAAACTAGCTGGGGCTGTCAGACCCCCACCAATCAAATATTGATGACCTATTCTGAGGATCGGTCATCAAAATTTTACTATGTATTTGGTGTGTATGTGGAACCTGTAGGAAACCCGTACAATCATGGGAAGAACACACAAACACCATGCAGATGCCAAGCTTGGCAACAGTGCCAATCAGTGAGCCACCATGCTTGTTGTGGGATAGCCTTGAGGGATATATATAGATATATATATATTTGTAGAAAGGTGCAACGGACCAGTCGTTGACAGAAAGTATGAAGATGATATAAGGTCCTTTGTAGATGGTGTCAAAAATTGAGAATCACGAATATGGTATCTGATATGTTAAATACAGTAAACGACCTAAAATATTCCCTGTAAGTCCCTAAATAGGCTAAGCCCAGGGAGACCCCTTGAAGGTAGGGGCTCCCTGTCCTCGTACCTAATCTAGTATACCCTAGAACACCCTATCCTATGGTAAGCTGAGTACAAAAACATAAAAAAGGACATACTGACAAATGAACAAAACAAACAATTCCCAACAGTTACGTTTCCCCAGTCGTTATATACCACGACTGGTTCGTCAGGGGAAGAGGAGGGTGATACTCCAACAACAAGGTCTCACAGTGGAGATTTTACGTTCAGTGTCCCACAATCGAGACCCTCTAGGAACAGAAGCCCCAGGATGTAGGCTAAAGATGACCGGTGTCCCCATGTCTGTTCAAAACCTGGCGCCTTAAAACAGGTCCACCCATGATTAGTCCCTCCCCCTTAATTAGCCCCATCCATCATACCTCCAATGTTAAACCCCAACTTGTTCATATAGAGAGCCCACTGATCCATCAGCCATATAGTATATATAATCAGAGTGAAATAAGTATCGAGGGGTACCTTAAAAGAAAACATCACACAACAGTCCACACAGAACGCTGCTTTGGAACGCATGACGTATGGAGCCGGCGACCAAAACGGAAATTATGTCAGTCGCTGCAGCTTTACACACAGGAAATAGCCCTGGAACGCACATGCGTTTCACCGTGCGGATCTAGGAGTGATGCCAGACTCACGGACCGGAAATGAGTATATCCCCATGTGTTCCATAGTCAGGAACATACATTTAATTACTGATTCATTATGCATTTCATAAGGGACATTGATATATGACCATACAGGACAAAAAATACTACTAAGCCCTGTCCGGCCAGGATACTATAAATATACAGTACCCCCCCCAATTATACATATCTTATTGATCCCTAAATTATAAGGACCATGGGAGGGACTCTAGATAGACATAGTGTTTAGGATACATTTTAACATGGAACATATCAGGACGGCGGAAACCCCAAAAACCGATGGGGTAAAGGGGGAGGACAATAGTGAAAATATCAAGGGAGAAAAACAAAACATCCAATTCACCGGACATTTCCTTAGCTCCTGGGCTGGTGGGAGGACCACTTGTGTTTAGTGACGTTGAGGAACCCTGGACCACCCACATTACCTTCTGGGGAAGGTATATTGATGATATATTTCTATTGTGGGATGGTCCAGAGGTTGCCTGTAGGTCATTTTTCACGTCACTAAATCACAACCCAATTGGATTGAGATTTACCTGTGAAATTAGTAACAGGGAAATCTCATTCCTGGATATAAAAATCTCTAAAAGGGATGGGATGTTATGTACTGAAACTTTCAGGAAACCAACAGCTACCAATAGCCTCTTGCACTGGGAAAGTTTCCATCCTAACCCAGTCAAGAAAGGTATTCCAAAGGGCCAATACATTCGAATTAGGAGGAATTGCACCAATACATCAACATTCGTGACGCAATCAAGGGACTTAAGAGACAGGTTTCTGAGTAGAGGTTACCCGGATGAGACACTGAAAAAAGCTTTTAAACATTCACTGGCCACAGATAGAGACTGGTTTCTAGACCCACAGAAAAGGGGTAGACTACAGGATAAAGTTGTAAGAGTGATCGGGACATTTGATAACTCCCATGAGAGGATCTTTGAAATCCTTAGAAGACATTGGGGTATCCTTCGGACTGATAGGGACCTCGTTGATGTACTCCCACAAAAACCAGGGATTACCTTAGGAGGGGGAGATCCATCGGGGATCATCTAGTACACAGTCTCTATACCACACCAAGAACTGTAGGTACATGGCTAGAAAGGAGACCGTTAGGAATGTTTAAGTGCAGTGGGTGTATAGCGTGTCCATACATTACTGTATCCAAAACATTCAGAAGTGTCTCAACGGGGAGAATCTTTGAAATGAGGGACTTCGGCAATTGTAGAAGTTGTGGAGTAGTGTATTTGATCACATGTCAGTGCCCCACGAATTATGTGGGTAAAACTAAGAGGGAATTGAGGAGGAGAGTGGGAGAGCATCTTGGAGATATTAAGCATGGACGAGATAAACCTGTGGCAAACCATGTCCATGAGTTTCATGGTGGGAATGCCAATTCTTTAGGTTTTCAGATCATTGAGATTATCCCACCCTCTCCTCGCAAGGGCGATTGGGATAAGAGGATTTTACAGAAGGAGTGTCAGTGGATCTATAGATTAAAAACACTCAGTCCGGACGGCTTAAATGAACAACTATCATTTGGCTGTTTCTTGTGATCCTCGGGCGCTCTCTCTCTCCTCCTCATACCCTACCTATTTGGCCATATTTACACCCTCCTGTTCTTTATTATTTTCTTTATTATTTTTCTCCCCTTCCTTTTCCTCAGCCCCTTTTCCCCCCCTTCCCATCCCCCCCCCCCCTTGGTTTTCTCCTCCTCCTTCTCTAAGCAAAAACCCAGCTTCCAATGGGGATTCTCTTTATATTGCTATCCCTGCCATTCTAATGATTAATAATGATGAATAATACACTGAAGTTTTTGAGTTACAAACTGGTCTTTGCCTCTATACTGCATCCGCTTGTCCTGTCTACCAGAGCGAATCCCCACAATATATATATATATATATATATATATACAGACGTGGACAAAATTGTTGGTACCCTTTGGTCAATGAAAGAAAAAGTCACAATGGTCACAGAAATAACTTTAATCTGACAAAAGTAATAATAAATTAAAATTCTATAAATGTTAACCAATGAAAGTCAGACATTGTTTTTCAACCATGCTTCAACAGAATTATGTAAAAAAATAAACTCATGAAACAGGCATGGACAAAAATGATGGTACCCCTAGAAAACACAGAACATAATGTGACCAAAGGGACATGTTAATTCAAGGTGTGTCCACTAATTAGCATCACAGGTGTCTACAACCTTGTAATCAGCCATTGGGCCTATATATATGGCTCCAGGTAATCACTGTGTTGTTTGGTGATATGGTGTGTACCACACTCGACATGGACCAGAGGAAGCAAAGGAAAGAGCTGTCTCAAGAGATCAGAAAGAAAATTATAGACAAGCATGTTAAAGGTAAAGGCTATAAGACCATCTCCAAGCAACTAGATGTTCCTGTGAGTACAGTTGCACATATTATTCATAAGTTTAAGATCCATGGGACTGTAGCCAACCTCCCTGGACGTGGCCGCAGGAGGAAAATTGATGACAAATCTAAGAGACGGATAATCCGAATGGTAACAAAAGAGCCTAGAAAGACTTCTAAAGAGATTCAAGGTGAACTTCATGCTCAAGGAACATCAGTGTCAGATCGCACCATCCGTCGTTGTTTGAGCCAAAGTGGACTACATGGGAGACGACCAAGGAGGACACCATTGTTGAAAACGAATCATAAAAAAGCAAGACTGGAATATGCCAAACTACATGTTGACAAGCCACAAAGCTTCTGGGAGAATGTCCTGTGGACAGATGAGACAAAAATCGAAGTTTTTGCCAAGGCACATCAGCTGTATGTTCACAGACGAAAAAATGAAGCATATCAAGAAAAGAACACTGTCCCTACTGTGAAACATGGAGGAGGCTCTGTTATGTTCTGGGGCTGCTTTGCTGCGTCTGGCACAGGGTGTCTTGAATCTGTGCAGGGTACAATGAAATCTCAAGACTATCAAGGAATTCTAGAGAGAAATGTACTAGCCAGTGTCAGAAAGCTTGGTCTCAGTCGCAGGTCATGGGTCTTGCAACAGGACAATGACCCAAAACACACCGCTAAAAACACCCAAGAATGGCTAAGAGGAAAAAATTGGACTATTCTAAAGTGGCCTTCTATGAGCCCTGACCTCAATCCTATTGAGCATCTTTGGAAGGAGCTGAAACATGCAGTCTGGAAAAGGCACCCTTCAAACCGGACACAACTGGAGCAGTTTGCTCATGAGGAGTGGGCCAAAATACCTGCTGAGAGGTGCAGATGTCTCATTGACAGTTACAGGAAGCGTTTGATTGCAGTGATTGCCTCAAAAGGTTGCGCAACAAAATATTAAGTTAGGGGTACCATCATTTTTGTCCATGCCTGTTTCATGAGTTTATTTTTTTACATAATTCTGTTGAAGCATGGTTGAAAAACAATGTCTGACTTTCATTGGTTAACATTTATAGAATTTTAATTTATTATTACTTTTGTCAGATTAAAGTTATTTCTGTGACCATTGTGACTTTTTCTTTCATTGACCAAAGGGTACCAACAATTTTGTCCACGTCTGTATATACACACTATCTGGTATCCTTACAACTTATCATGGAATCCCATTCCAGCAGCATTAATCTTGGAATACCACAGCGGACACTGGTGCACATAACACGGTGCACTGGGAAATGACTCGGAAACCAATGACAACTGATAAATGACTGTGTTCCAGAGTGCAGCGGACACATCTATTACTCATCGGGATAAATGCAAAATGCATCCACATATTAGGCAGAACAGTCCATGCAGCCATTGCTGGAATTGTCATGGCTTCTTTGTAGACAGTCAGTTGTGGACATGTCTGGAGTCAAAGGGGAGAATTTATTAAGGCTGGTATTTCATACATCAGTCTTAGGGCTCATGCACACGACCATGCATACGGCGGGTCCGCAATACATGGGCACTGGCCGTGTGCATCCCGCATCACAGATTGGGCCTGGCATTCACTTCAATGGGTCCGCAATCTGGGAGATGTGGAATGGAGGCACGGAACGGAAGCCCACGGAAGCACTACGGAGTGCTTCCGTGGGTTTTCTGTCCATGCCTCCGCACCGCAAAAAAGTAGTGCATGCACAGATCACAGACCCATTCAAGTTGCGGCCGACCCATTCAAGTTCCGGCCAGCACACGGTTGTGTGCATGAGCCCTTAGTAAGAAGTGCGCTGAGGTAAGATGCTATATAAGATGCTTTACCCCTTAGTGATAGTGGCAAAGCATTTATTTATTTTTTTCGTTTTTTCACGTTCCAAGATTTTTTATATTTTTTTTATATTGCGGGACAAGTTGCACCATTTTGGGGTACACATAACTTACTGATTAATTTTTATTAACTCTTTCTGGAGGGAGATGGGAAAAATAAGCTATGCTCCCACTGAGCTTTTACATGATACATATTGCTTTGTTCATTGTTAGATAGATAACACAATAACTTTAGAGTCAGTAAAATTACAGCGATACCAAATACAAATAACTTTTTTTTTACATTTTACTACTTTTGAATAAAAACCCTTTTTAAACAAAAAGTTTTTGCATCACCACCTCCAAAGACCCATAACTTGATTTTTTTCAGGACATCTTGTATTTTTCATTGGTACTATTTTGCGATACATAACACTTTTTAATTGCTTTTTATTTAATTTCTTTTGGTTGCGAATAAAATAACTGCAATTCTGGCTCTTTTTTTTTACGGCGGGATAAATCTTGTGATAATTGAGGAGTGCAGGTCATTATGGATGAGCAAGAGATTTTATTTTTGCAATTTTTCCCATTAAAAAGCATATTTTTTTTCAATGGAAAAAGGTGCATTTTTTAACTTGGAGATTTATTTAATTTAACTATATTTTTATTAAAGAAACAGTATATGAGTACAAAAGAATTCAATATCAAGATGTATAGATTTTAGAAGCACAAATATACACATCATAGAGCAATAGTAACAAAATTAGATGATCCCCACATGAGGGGTCGATATAAAAGTGTAGGGGGCAAACAAGATAGGACATATGCACAAACACCATATCTACCCATTGGCGTCTAAAGGTAATGTTCTATTAGTCACACAAAGCCCAGTATTCATCCCAAGGTGCCCACATTTCATCAAATCGTTCCATTGTATTATGTAAAAAGGTGTAAGGTATTCTTCACGTCTTTGACTTTGTCTACCAAATCCTGCTTTTAACCATTTACAGAACTTTAACAGGTGCTGTTTTAATCTCTTCTATAATACACTGTACTGCTTATGCAGTACAGTGTATTACACTGTCAGTGATATAGTGACAGGCACCATCAGGCTGCACCAGAGAGGTGCAGCGTGATGGTTATACACTGCAGGTAGGTATGGGGCCTTTGTTAGGCCCCATGCTGCCCTGCTAAGACGTCGGCACCACACAATCTCATTCATAGAGGTGCAAATAGCTGAGAGAGGGAGCTCCCTCTTTCTAAACTGATTAGATGCTTCCGTTGCAGTTCTTCGATATTTTGTTCAAGAGACTGTCTCCAGTCCACTGCTCAAGAAACTTTAATATTTCAAAGAGTTACTACATACATCTATTTCATACCAAATGCCCTGCAAGTAATTTGCAGTGTTACTAGCATTAAAATATATGTTGTTCATCACTTTTGCTTCCTAATTATCCCCCTTGGTGTTGCTTTTGTAAATCAGTGCTGCTGAGGGTTGGGATCTGGACAGGATCAGTCTCCTTCTCCCTCTGGCAGCTAACACTATATCCCCTTCTTACTATGCAGACAGAGTCTTGTCAGCCATACTAGTATGCTATTGCTGGGGGTGACAATTTCTATTGGCTACCCTTCAGTGAACAGAGGATCACTATGCAAAGACCTGGCTGTGAGGAGAGTGTCTGAGCATGTGTGTCCACCAGCACTCAGCTGATTAGGTGGACTTGCTCTTTGCTATAAATCTGTACAGTTCATGCCGTGGTTAAGAAATACAAATATATACTGAAATACACTGGTATTTCTACAGCCAATTACATAGAACCAACACTGTGGTCAGTATGTAGATATCCTACAGGTGTATTAAAACTGTCTACTCAGTGATGCGCCGTAGCAGCTGACTCCCATGTGCACCCATTATACGGTGCATCACTGACAGTTAAATAAAATAAATTCTATAATAACAATACAGTACATACGCAATAAAGCATAATCATAAAGCCTAGACTATTACTCCATTGCACTTAAATCCTGCCACCCTCACTACAGAGTAGGGAATTCAGCACTGTGGCGAGGTATAATGAAAAAAAGGGGGAAAACAAATTAAAGAAATGTGTTATATTTTCCGATATTTATTATACATCCCAGGATTGCATAGGTTTACACAAACTAATATGTTTCTTTTTTGCCCAAAGGTATTCATGTAGCGTTAACCTATTTACTTCTGTGTCAATACTCAGGGGACTGGCTGCCATCCAACTTCCTGGCAATTAGTAGCCTCCCCGCAAAAACCTTGTTTATCTGTGGCCTCCTGCTTATCCACGTAGTTTTTAATTCACTCCGATCCCCCAATATACAAGAGTGGATAGTTTCAATATCCGCATATTGACTGGAGAGCTGGTTTTATGTACTCAGGCAGAATATCATATTCACAGATTTCAACATATTTTAGGTCATCAGTATCTGCATACTGGGGGTAAGACTCTTGGGACCTTTGGCAATCAGCTGTTTGAGGAGACTGAGCCCATTTCCTAGACCAGTGATGTCACATTCGTCGGTCAAATGGGGACTGAAGATAGGTCATCTTTATTAAACACTCAGACAACCCTTTTAATCATGGGATAACCCCTTTAAGGCTCTGAGCATAGTTCTCCGACAGAGGGGCTGTTGCATGTGAGTTTTAGACTAGGCTTTCCTCCACACTAAACTAATATTACGTGTACTGCTCTACCCCATTATCAAGGTGTGTGGCTTGTTAGTACCCCCAGTCCCCAGGCACCAAGTGCTCAGGTCAGATACCACATCAGCTCCCCTAGCTATACCAATATGTGCAACTACTTGTCCTAGGTCAACAAGAAACCATGGTGCTCAGCAATCCCCAGAGCAACCTCTCCAAGACACAGTCTACCCAGCAAACTGTCCCAAGACAATGGTATACCCTCAAGGCTAATGCTTCTCTCATTACTACTTGCCCTAGGAGGTCAACAAGAATCCATAGTGCTCAGCAGTCCTCAGAGCAACCTCCCCAAGACACAGTCTACCCAACAAACTGTCCCAAGACAATGGTATTCCCTCATGGTTGATGCTTTTCTCATTACTACTTGCCCTAGGAGGTCAACAAGAAACCATAGTGCTCAGCAGTCCTCAGAGCAACCTCTCCAAGACACAGTCTACCCAACAAACTGCCCCAAGACAATGGTATTCCCTCATGGTTGATGCTTCTCTCGTTACTACTTGCCCTAGGAGGTCGACAAGAATCCATAGTGCTCAGCAGTCCTCAGAGCAACTCCTACAAGACACAGTCTACCCAACAAACTTCTCCAAAACAATGGTATTCCCTCATGGTTGATGCTTCTCTACTTACTACCTGCCCTATGAGGTCAACAAGAATCCATAGTGCTCAGCAGTCCTCAGAGCAACCTCTCCAAGACACAGTCTACCCAACAAACTGTTCCAAGACAATAGGTATTCCCTCATGGTTGATGCTTCTCTCATTACTACTTGCCCTAGGAGGTCAACAAGAAACCATAGTGCTCAGCAGTCCTCAGAGCAACCTCTTAAGGACAGTCTACCCAACAAACTTCCCCAAGACAATGGTATTCCCTCATGGTTGATGCTTCTCTCATTGTAATTGTAGGCAGCGGCTGCAGTGCACCGCTGTTCCCCTGCTTACCGCCGCGGTCACGGGCGCCGTGTTCAGTGGTGATCTGCGGCCAGTGCTTCCCATTGACCTCTGCAGTCCTGGGCTCTGCCTTTGTAGGTACTGTTGTTCTAGGATCTGCTCTACAGTTTCCTCTCAGTCCTGGCCACAGCATGCTTGCTGCTTGTTTCCTGCAGCACTTCCTTAAGGGCCGGTGGGCGTCACTTCCTGTGCTTTATGGGTTAGGTCATGTGAACTCGCTGACCAATCCTAGCCCTCCTGCGCATATATAAGTGGCTCAGCCCCCTTTCCAGATGCCTCAGTGTCAAGGTCCTTGTGTCCTACTAAAGTTCCTGATTTCCGCTTGTGTTCCTGACTCGTACCTGTATTCCTGGACTCTGTTACCTGTTAGATCCCTGTCTGCTTGCCTTGACTCTCCTGTTGCCGAACCGCATTGCCTGACCTGTACCTGTGCCGCCTGCCCTGACCTTTTGCCTGTCTGACTACTCCTCTGCCTCATCCTTCGGTCCTGCACCTCTAGTACCTTTCTCAGGTATCTTCTGGTCCGCCTGGAACAGCTGCCTCATGTGCTTATCCTCCTCAAGAGGTAGTGACCTGGTGTTCCCCTTGGGAAAGTCTATCCCCACACCATCAGGGGTACTGTGAAGATCGAGGGGTTCACTTAGACAACGACCTTAGAGGAGGTAGGACATGTAGCACAGTGGGTTCACACCCACTGGTTCTTGACAGTAATATTGCTATTGTTATATTGTCTCCATGCAAAAATTATTCTCAGCATTTGAACCATATATTGGGAATTGGTAACAGACCGTTCTATAAACTCGCTTCTTCTTCCTTGGCATTCAGCTAAACTCTCCAGTGTCTCGGCACTAAACATACAGGAATATCTAATTTTTTTTTTTGTCAATGAGGGATTAGCTGAAATGTACATGATGTCAATGCCTCTGAGTCTCGTACTATTAACAATTTAAATAATATTTTCATCTCATTCACTCAAGCGAAAGAAAAATGAAGCCAATGTAAGCGCTCCGGTAAACAATCCCGCACTTTACTAATTACGATATATTTGCATAAGACTTTGTATGGCTACTCAGTCGGAACCGACATCTCAAGGCAATGATTTAACACATATCATCATTATTCTCTGGGGAGTAACAAAGATTAGAGATACAGATAGGGCAGCGGAGGGTTCGGACTATAAACATGGCCGGTACTTCGGATGAGCAGTTTTTAAAGGGTTAAATATGCAATACAAGAGTAATTGGGACATATTTAAAAACAAGGTAAAGTACAGTATGAAGGCGGTGACATTGGGAACGGGCTTATGTGAAACGCGTGGGTAATGTTCAGTGCATGATTATGTCATGCAACATACAGGTTTATCTCGCATGCATAGATTTGGGATCATTGGCTGCTAGGCAAGGTCAGAAAGGTCCACAATAAGAGTACCTCTGGTGGGTCGGGGCTCTGATTCTAATGGTCTCCAAAGCTCCAACAGAAATAAGACAACCCCCGCCGACTAGGGTCTGTGAGGGTGTCCTGACTCTCCCCCAATGGCAGATATTGGGGGAAGAAGGTTCAGGCAGCTGGAATTCAACATGTCCGATCCTTTGTTCCCATGGGAGATGAGGTGTCTAACACCTGCCTCGCCCTATCTAGAACAGATGCATGCCCGGCTGGGATGCGTGCTCATATTTTATCAAGCTCATATTTCAGTATACTCATATTTCAGCATGATCATATGTCCGTGTACTCACATTTCAGCATGCTCATATTATATCTGTATGCTCGTATTTTATCATGCTCATATTTCCATGTACACATATTATGACCATGCTCATATTTCCGTAGACTCATATTTCAGTATACTTATATTTTAGCATGTTCATATTTCCTCAGGCTAATATTTTATCATGCTAATATTTCAGTTTACTCATATTTCAGCATGCTCATATTTCCATCTACTCATATTTTGACCATGCTCATATTTCTGTAGACCCATATTTTTATACTTCCGCAGGCTCATATTTCAGTATGCTCCTATTTCCGTGTACTCATATTTTGAACATGCTCATATTTCTGTAAATTTAGTATTTTATTATGCTCATATTTCAGTATATTCATTATTCAGCATACTCATATTTTCTACTACATTTTAAAAACCCCATCCACATGTACAGTATTGTACATCACTCTACATCTATGCTGCGGAATCTGCACTACAAAGTTGCTGCATTTCCACCACGTCTGGGAGTCAAAGAGAGGTACGGTTCGGAAAACAAACCACAAACCTTCTGTCCTGAGGGTCAAAACCTAGTAATATGATAAGAGACCCATTTTGATATCTGCTATATGTTGCCACATAATACAGTTGCAAGAAAAAGTATGTGAACCCTTTGGAATGATATGGATTTCGGCACAAATTGGTCATAAAATGTGATCTGAGCTTCATCTAAGTCACAACAATAGACAATCACAGTCTGCTTAAACTAATAACACACAAAGAGTTAAATGTTACCATGTTTTTATTGAACACACCATGTAAACATTCACAGTGCAGGTGGAAAAAGTATGTGAACCCCTAGACTAATGACATCTTCAAGAGCTAATTGGAGTGAGGTGTCAGCCAACTGGAATCCAGTCAATGAGATGAGATTGGAGGTGTTGGTTACAGATGCCCTGCCCTATAAAGAACACACACCAGTTCTGGGTTTGCTTTTCCCAAGAAGCATTGCCTGATGTGAATGATGCCTCGCACAAAAGAGCTCTCAGAAGACCTACGATTAAGAATTGTTGACTTGCATTAAGCTGGAAAGGGTTATAAAAGTATCTCCAAAAGCCTTGCTGTTCATCAGTCCACGGTAAGACAAATTGTCTGTAAATGGAGAAAGTTCAGCACTTCTGCTACTCTCCCTAGGAGTGGCCGTCCTGTAAAGATGACTGCAAGAGCACAGCGCAGACTGCTCAATGAGGTGAAGAAGAATCCTAGAGTGTCAGCTAAAGACTTACAAATGTCTCTGGCATATGCCAACATCCCTGTTAGCGAATCTACGATACGTAAAACACTAAACAAGAATGGATTTCATGGGAGGATACCACAGAGGAAGCCACTGCTGCCCAAAAAAAACATTGCTGCACTTTACAGTTTGCACAAGAGCACCTGGATGGTCCACAGCAGTACTGGCAAAATATTCTGTGGACAGAGGAAACCAAAGGTGAGTTGTTTGGAAGAAACACACAACACTATGTGTGGAGAAAAAGAGGCACAGCACACCAACCTCAAAACCTCATCCCAACTGTGAGGTATGGTGGTGGGGGCATCATGGTTTGGGGCTGCTTTGCTGCGTCAGGGCCTGGACGGATTGCTATCATCGAAGGAAAAATGAATTCCCAAGTTTATCAAGACATTTTGCAGGAGAACTTAAGGCCATCTGTCCACCAGCTGAAGCTCAACAGAAGATGGGTGTTGCAACAGGACAACGACCTAAAGCATAGAAGTAAATCAATAACAGAATGGCTTAAACAGAAGAAAATCCGCCTTCTGGAGTGGCCCAGTCAGAGTCCTGACCTCAACCCGATTGGGATCCTGTGGCATGACCTCAAGAAAGCGATTCACACCAGACATCCCGAGAATATCGCTGAACTGAAACAGTTCTGTAAAGAGGAATGGTCAAGAATTACTCCTGACCGTTGTGCCCGTCTGATCTGCAACTGCAGGAAACGTTTGGTTGAAGTTATTGCTGCCAAAGGAGGTTCAACCAGTTATTAAATCCAAGGGTTCACATACTTTTTCCACCTGCACTGTGAATGCTTACATGGTGTGTTCAATAAAAACATGGTAACATTTAATTCTTTGTGTGTTATTAGTTTAAGCCGACTGTGATTGTCTATTGTTGTGACTTAGATGAAGATCAGATCACATTTTATGACCAATTTGTGCAGAAATCCAGATCATTCCAAAGGGTTCACATACTTTTTCTTGCAACTGTATATACATTTTATATAGATATCAAATGTAGGAATATATATGATAAAAATAATAAATCATTAAAATCTAAAATAAAAAATATATAAAAATGTCAAAATATCCTAGTTCTATAATTTGATGCAACGTATTTACTGTAAAGATGACTATCCCCGCATACAGCAGGACAGTTCATTGACAAGACACTGATGAAAACTACTGATCTGTCAGGAAGCGGTGCCCTGCATGTGTGTGACATTCTGCATTCTGGTAGAAGGAATGTAGTCTCTGTTGGTAGACTAATAAGTGCGTGTGACGGCCGCCTGCAGCCTGTTCTAGATCACTATATATATTATAGATGGGATTTTCATTCCCGCTGGGCTGGCTCCAGTTTTCTAAGCTGTTTTACAGTACTGGAAAATCCCTGCTACTCCCATTTCTGATTTAAAGGCTATGGACGTCTTTGTAGACATTTTCTTTTTATTATTTTCGTATTCAACTTATTTTGGGATACAAATCATATTTTCAATTGGTCTTTATTAAAAAAAATTAGCACTTTCCCCCGTTCAGGTGTCAGCCTCTGTGTGTTAGCAGAGTAGCAGGCTTTCTGTTCACACTGCGTCTCCAGATAGCTCACGTGAAGGACTTGTCTCTGAATTCCTGACAGCTCCTAAACAAATTGAGCTATAATGAGTGTTTATGAGCTGTCAAGAATTCAGACATAAGGGCTCCACGTGAGCCGTCAGGGATTCAGTGTGAACAGAAAGTCTGCTACTCTGCAAACACACAGAGACTGATATCTGAACAGGGGAAAGGGATGAAACTTTTTAATAAAGTACCAATTAAAAAATGATTTGCTGCCCAAAATGAGTAGAATGCTAAAGTATGAAAATGCCCTGAAAAGGTGTCCAAAAATGTAAGCACATTTTGCTACAAAGGCCACTTAAAAGGGTTTTCCGAGATTTTAAAACCGATGGTCTATCCTCAGGATAGATCATCAGTATCTGATCGGTGGAGGTCTGAGACCTGGGACCCCGCAGATCAGCTGTTTGAGAAGGCACCGGCAATCGCAGTAGTGGCGTGGCCTTCTCACAGCTTAGTCTAGGCCAGTGACGTCACGTTCATCGGTTACGTGGCCCAACGTTGAAGAGAATGGGGTTGAGCTACGATACAAAGCACAGGCACTATACAATGTACAGCGCTGTGCTTGGTGAGCAGAGTGAAGGCCGCAGAGCTATTATGAGCTCTGGTGCCTTCTCAAACAGATGATCAGAAGGGGTTGGACCCCCCACGGATCAGATACTGATAGATCATAGGTTTTAAATCTCAGAAAACCTGCCGTTCTCTGGATCAACTTGCAGGATAACAGGCTGACCTGGATGGACAGATGTCTTTTTTCAGCCTTTTTCATGTCACTAAACTATGTAACCCTTTAAAGTGGCCTTTGTAGAAACATTTTCTTACATTTTCATGTGTTTTTCCCATCCCATGATTAATGCAAAAAATGAGAATCAGATCATATAGAACATGGCAATCTCTTTCTAACAAAGCTAGAACCAGCCCTGTACCTCACATGGATCCAGAGATCTCCCCATTCATTGCTCTGCTAGATTTATATCAGGCTGAAAGCCCAAGGGGCGTGTCTTTTCTGCTGCAGCTAAGGGGGCGTGTCTCAGCTCTCCCTATCACAGCTCAGGAGGCAGTTGAAGAATGAAACTGAGCATGTGCGGCCTTCTCAGTGAGCAGGTCAGAGAAATAAGAAAATAAACTATAGGTGGTGCTGAACAGATATATTTAGTTGAATAACTCAGTGGCTATGCAAAATTTTTAATTAAATTCGATTACAAAAGTATTCAGATTCGGGTGCTGGTTTGAAAACTGTAGAATATTTTTCATAGGACAACCCCTTTAATATAAGGATATGCTTAGCTGTGAAGTCTCTCGTCAATTAAGTACTATTACTTCAATGGGAGGTGTATACAACCATATGCAATTAGCTTCCCCTATTGGTAGTCCGCTGGCAGATAGAATTCTAAATGTTTAGTCCAGATGTGTTTCTACTCTACTTATTCCAAATAAGGTGCTGGCAGACGGGCCCTATATTTAGCAATGGTTCTGGACAAAGAACCTCCTGTACTATACTGGTGATGAACCCTGCGAAAGAAGGATGACAGTTTGGGAGTTGCTTGAGAAAACGTTAGAGTACTTTCACACTTGCGTGAGTACTTTTCCAGTATTGAGTTCCGTCCTAGGGGCTTAATGCCGGAAAAGAACTGATCAGTTTTATCCTAATGCATTCTGAATGGAGAGCAATCCGTTCAGGATGCATCAGGATGTCTTCAGTTCAGTCACTGTACGGTTTTTGGACAGAAAAAATACTGCAGCATGCTGCAGTATTTTCTCCGTCCAAAATTCCGGAACACTTGCCGGAATGCTGGATCCGGCATTATTTTCCATTGAAATGCATTAATGCCAGATCCGGCCCCAAGTGTTCCTGGAAAAAACGGATCCGGTTTTGCAGTCTGCGCATGTGTAGACCTTTAAAAATGTAAAAAAGATAAATACCGGATCAGTTTTTCTGGATGACAACTGGAGAGACGGATCCGGTATTGCAACTCATTTGTGAGACGGATCCGGATCCGTCTACGAATGGTATCCGTTTGCATACAGATTGCCGGATCCGGCAGGCAATTCCGGCGACGGAACTGCCTGCCGGAATCCAACAACGCAAGTGTGAAAGTACCTAAAACAGGGAGCAGGGATCTCAGTGGATGAGGTGGTACCCGCACCTGTAAGGAATTTTTGGAACATGATGCAGATATGTTATAAATGTTTAAGCAGGTGATACCTCCTTAAAACCTGATGTGGTCATTCTAAAAAAGTAATGAGGTCCTTTACTTGTGACCATCTGAAAATCTATGCTGCTCTGTGTGCACTTCACAAATAACACATGTGTTGGCAGACACGTAATGATGGCGCAAAAAAGTGCCATGGAGGTAACAGCCACCATTTACCGCGACATAGAAACAATACTGTAAGGACAGAGACAAATGGCAAATATGGTTAACTTGATTCCTATCCCGAATGCGGATTGTTCTGAGAAGCTTACACTCTATAGTATCCACAGTCTTACAGTCCAGAAGATATGTGATCCACAGAGGATGCGTTCACTTATTGTACTGAGCTCTTGGTTCCCCATGTGTAGCTATTGGAAGGTTATGCAAATATATTGTAATTACCAAAAATGCTGAATTGTTTACTGATGAGTGTAAATAGATGTAATTTCCCTTTAGTTTCAATGAGGGAGATGACAAGGTTATTTGAATTATTAACAGTATCAAACACAAACACAGAGGCACCAAAATGGTGCACACAGCGTAAAATATACAGTATGTCTGCGTATCTATCTATTTATCTATCTATGATTATCTATCTATCAATGAAGCACTATTACTTCAATAGGAGGTGTATACAACTACATGCAATTAGCTCCCCCTAGTGGTGTCCTGCTGGCAGATAGAATTCAAAATTAGTCCAGGTGTGTTTCCACTCTACTTATTCCAAATAAGGTGCTGGCAGACGGGCCTATATTTAGCAATGGTTCTGGTTCTTTCTTTCTATCTATCTATATCTCTATCTATGATCTATCTATCTACTTATCTATCTATCTATCTCTCTATCTATGATCTATCTATCTATTTTTACGTATCGCATGTGGAACTATTAATTTCTATGGGGCTGCAAGAGATGTAAACAGTGCACATATGTCGGCCCACATCTGTTTGGCCATTCCGGTAATTATAGAATATGTCCTATTCTTGTCCATTCTGAAGACAAGAATAGGCAGTTCTATTAGGCAGATACGGCATGTACAAGGCCGGTATCTGTATTTTGCAGATCTGCGGTTCACCCACTGCAAAATACATAGGATCATACATACATATGATAATACATGCGATATGTGCATGAGGCCAAGGTAGTGGAGCTGTCAGAAATGTTGCATCTCAATAGCAGGGCCTGTGATAGAGAAAAAATAAATTGAACACTCCAAACAAAACTGACAAACTGTGATGCCTAGTGCAGGACCTGTGCAGTGGAAGATTCTCCCTATTGTGTTACTCGACCCCTCAGTCCCTACAATCAGTTTTAGGACCATGCACATGACCATATTTTTGGTGCAGATCAAATGCGGGGCCAATCATTTCAATGTATTATAGTGACACGTAGTAGGTGCAGGACTTGTTTTTGTATTGTGGTCTAGTTCTTCAGATCGCTCAGTTCATTCATCCTCATTACCAGACCATTAGGCAATTTCCTGGTCATCTGGCATGGGATTAACTAGTTGCTATCAATATGGCGGGCAAGATGCAAGCTGGTGAGAATATACTGTACTGTACACTGTAGATCTCGGAGGGTTGACCCCCCAAAATAGAGCAGTTTGTGAACGAGAACAGTCCAAATGATATGAGTGCTCCTGTCCTGGTATCACTGCGTTCATTCCTGTAAACAATCAGTCTCTCATCAGACGGAAAACCATTACTCAATAACCTGCTAGGAACACCACATAACTCCGTCCTTATGAATGATGAATGAAGCAGCAGACGTAAGCTTCCCCGGTCTGCTGCGAATCCAGCCAGTACGCAGCCAGCCATTACTGATGATTTACCATCACCCTGCTGATAAAATCAGTGTCCTCATTTCACAGGACCTAAAATCTCATTGACTGCAACTGAATCAACTGCACTGATGAATCCTCCAACTGGTGACAGTGCACAATAGTGAGCATTTTATGGATATCTAGCGTAAATATAAAGACGGATTCACATATTATTATTTTTTTTGCAACGTCACTGATTTGAAAGCTGATTAGCTACCGAATTATCTGAAGTTCAAAACTATCAGTAGTTTGGGGACATATGAAGATGGCACCACTGACGGAAAATACTACGTAGACAGATTGATAGATACTACTGCTAAATATACTGGGAGTATGGATGGAGAAGAATGGGGGTCCCAGGACAGAGCCTTGAAAGGCACCGACAGAGAAGACAGGACGAAAAGGTGGTGGGTGATGCCAAGGGATAGGAGAATTTGTAACAGGTGGGAGTAGTCGAGGTGTTGAAGAAGGACAGAGTAATTCAGAAGAAATAGGACAGGTATATTTTTTATTATACTGGCTTATATAGCGCTGCCATATTATGCAGTGCTTTACAGACATTATCATCACATCGCACCCAATAGGGCTCACAATCTAATTCTATCACTATGTCTTTGGAGTGTGAGAGGAAACCGGAGAACCCAGAGGAAAAACACGCAAAAACAGGGAGGACGTACAAACTTCAGGCAGATGTTGTCCTTGGTGGGATTTGAACCTAGGACCTCAGCACTGCAAGTGCTAACCACTGACCCGACATGCCGCCCATATTAAGAGAAGTACAGAGTAATGTAGAAGACAGACAACAGGTCTAGAAGGAGCAGCACAGAGCAATGTAGAAGGCTGAGGACAGGTCTAGAAGGAGGAGCACAGAGTAATGTAGAAGGCTGAGGACAGGTCTACAAGGAGGAGCACAGAGTAATGTAGAAGGCTGAGGACAGGTCTAGCAGGAGGAGCACAGAGTAATGTAGAAGGCTGAGGACAGGTCTAAAAGGAGGAGCACAGAGTAATGTAGAAGGCTGAGGACAGGTCTAAAAGGAGGAGCACAGAGTAATGTAGAAGGCTGAGGACAAGTCTAGAAGGAGGACCTCAGAGTAATGTAGAAGGCTGAGGACAAGTCTAGAAGGAGGAGCTCAGAGTTATATAGAAGGCTGAGGACAGGTTTACAAGGAGGAGCTCAGAGTAATGTAGAAGGCTGAGGACAGGTCTAGAAGGAAGAGCTCAGAGTAATGTACAAGGCTGAGGACAGATCTAGAAGGAGGAGCACAGAGTAATGTAGAAGGCAGAGAACAGGCCTAGAAGGAAAAGTACAGAATAATTTAGAAAAAAGAGAACAGGTATAGAAGGAGGAGCTCGTAGTAATGTACAAGGCTGAGGACAAGTCTAGAAGGAGGAGCACAGAGTAATGTAGAAGGCAGAGGACAGGTCTAGAAGGAGAAGCACAGAGTAATATAGAAGGCTGAGGACAAGTCTAGAAAGAGGAGCTCAGAGTAATGTAGAAGGCTGAGGACAGGTCTACAAGGAGGAGCTCAGAGTAATGTAGAAGGCTGAGGACAGGTCTAGAAGGAGGAATTCATAGTAATGTAGAAGACAGACAACAGGTCTAGATGGAGGAGCACAGAGTAATGTAGAAGGCAGAGGACAGGTATAGAAGGAGGAGCACAGAGTAATGTAGAAGGCTGAGGACAGGTCTAGAAGGAGGAGCACAGAGTAATGTAGAAGGCAGAGAACAGGCCTAGAAGGAGAAGTACAGAATAATTTAGAAAAAAGAGAACAGGTCTAGAAGGAGGAGCTCGTAGTAATGTACAAGGCTGAGGACAGGTCTAGAAGGAGGAGCACAGAGTAATGTAGAAGGCAGAGGACAGGTCTAGAAGGAGAAGCACAGAGTAATATAGAAGGCTGAGGGCAAGTCTAGAAAGAGGAGCTCAGAGTAATGTAGAAGGCTGAGGACAGGTCTAGAAGGAGGAATACATAGTAATGTAGAAGACAGACAACAGGTCTAGATGGAGGAGCACAGAGTAATGTAGAAGGCAGAGGAAAGGTCTAGAAGGAAGAGCACAGAGTAATGTAGAAGGCTGAGGACAGGTCTAGAAGGAGGAATACATAGTAATGTAGAAGACAGACAACAGGTCTAGATGGAGGAGCACAGAGTAATGTAGAAGGCAGAGGAAAGGTCTAGAAGGAGGAGCTCAGAGTAATGTAGAAGGCTGAGGACAGGTCTAGAAGGAGGAGCACAGAGTAATGTAGAAGGCTGAGGACAAGTCTAGAAGGAGGAGCACAGAGTAATGTAGAAGGCTGAGGACAGGTTTACAAGGAGGAGCTCAGAGTAATGTAGAAGGCTGAGGACAGGTCTAGAAGTAAGAGCTCAGAGTAATGTACAAGGCTGAGGACAGATCTAGAAGGAGGAGCACAGAGTAATGTAGAAGGCTGAGGAAAGGTCTAGAAGGAGGAGCACAGAGTAATGTAGAAGGCAGAGAACAGGCCTAGAAGGAAAAGTACAGAATAATTTAGAAAAAAGAGAACAGGTCTAGAAGGAGGAGCTCGTAGTAATGTACAAGGCTGAGGACAAGTCTAGGAGGAGGAGCACAGAGTAATGTACAAGGCTGAGGACAGGTCTAGAAGGAGGAGCACAGAGTAATGTAGAAGGCAGAGGACAGGTCTAGAAGGAGAAGCACAGAGTAATATAGAAGGCTGAGGACAAGTCTAGAAAGAGGAGCTCAGAGTAATGTAGAAGGCTGAGGACAGGTCTACAAGGAGGAGCTCGTAGTAATGTAGAAGGCTGAGGACAGGTCTAGAAGGAGGAATACATAGTAATGTAGAAGACAGACAACAGGTCTAGATGGAGGAGCACAGAGTAATGTAGAAGGCAGAGGAAAGGTCTAGAAGGAGGAGCACAGAGTAATGTAGAAGGCTCAGGACAGGTCTAGAAGGAGGAATACATAGTAATGTAGAAGACAGACAACAGGTCTAGAAGGAGGAGCACAGAGTAATGTAGAAGGCTGAGGACAGGTCTAGAAGGAGGAGCACAGAGTAATGTAGAAGGCTGAGGACAAGTCTAGAAGGAGAAACTGAGAGTAATGTAGAAGGCTGAAAACAGGTCTACGAGGAGGAGCTCAGAGTAATGTAGAAGGCTGAGGACAGGTCTAGAAGGAGGAGCTCAGAGTAATGTAGAAGGCTGAGGACAGATCTAGAAGGAGGAGCACAGAGTAATTTAGAAGGCAGAGAACAGGCCTAAAAGGAGGAGCAGAGGGTAATGTAGAATTTAGGCCAGGTCTAGAAGGAGGAGTACAGAGTAATGTAGAAGGCAGAGGACAGGTCTAGAAGGAGGAGTACAGAGTAATGTAGAAGTCAGAGGACAGGTCTAGAAGGAGGAGTAAAGAGTAATGTAGAAGGCAGAGGACAGGTCTAGATAGAGGAGCACTAAGAAATATATAGAATAGAGTACAGGACTAGAAGGGGGTGCACAGAGTAAGGCTACTTTCACATCTGCGTTTTTGCTGTCCGGTTTTGAGATCCGCCATGGGACCTCAAAACCACAGCAAAACACTTCCATTCAAATAATACAACCGGCTACATCTGTTCAGTTTGGATCAGGTTGTAAGTCAATGGGTGCCAGATCCGATTTTTTGTGTCCTAAAAAATGGATCTGACACCATTAACTTACATGTTTTTTTGTGCCGCATCTGGCTTTTTCAATTTTTATGTCACATAGGCAGTGGACAGATCTAGAAAGGGTACAGAGAAATGCAGAAGATAGAATACAGTGCTAGAAGGAGGAGTACCGAGTACAAGGCAGAGGAAGAGGAGAGAGTAATGTACAAGGCAGAGGAAGAACACATTGTAAGGTACAAGGCAGAGGAAGAAAAGAGAGTAATATACAAGGCAGAAGAAGAACACAGAGTAATGCACAAGGCAGAGGAAGAGAAGAGAGTAACGTACAAGGCAGAGGAAGAACACATTGTAAGGTACAAGGCAGAGGAAGGAAAGAGAGTAATATACAAGGCAGAGGAAGAACACAGAGTAATGCACAAGGCAGAGGAAAAAATTAGAGTAATGTACAAGGCAGAGGAAGAACACAGACTAATGTACAAGGCAGAGGAAGAGAGGTGAGTAATGTACAAGTCAGAGGAAGAGCAAAGAGTAATGTACAAGGCAAAGGAAGAGCAGAGAGTAATGTACAAGGCAGAGGAAGAGCAAAGAGTAATGTACAAGGCAAAGGAAGAGCAGAGAGTAATGTACAAGGCAAAGGAAGAGCAGAGAGTAATGTACAAGGTAGAGGACGGGTCTAAAAGGAAGAGTAGAGAGTAATGTACAAGGCAGAGGAAGAGCAGAGAGTAATGTACAAGGCAGAGGAAGAGCAGAGAGTAATGTACAAGGCAGAGGAAGAGCAAAGAGTAATGTACAAAGTAGAGGACGGGTCTAAAAGGGAGAGCAGAGAGTAATGTACAAGGCAGAGGAAGAGCAGAGAGTAATGTACAAGGCAGAGGAAGAGGAAAGAGCAATGTACAAGGTAGAGGACGGGTCTAAAAGGAAGAGCAGAGAGTAATGTTGGGGTTTCAGGCAGCTTTGGTGAAGGCAGTTTCAGTAGTCAGATGATGATATAAATGTATATAGCCACTCTGTGCTGTAAATAATGAAGAACACACAACTAGGGGAATTCTCTTTTGTCATCAACACTGATGCAGACAACCAATGTTATCTGGAGCTATCACAATGCTGCTTGTGTTACTTGTACCCCACTGTGAGACATCTTTGTTGTCTTCGCTTCCCCGACATTGTGCTTGCAAGCTGAAGACAGCACATTAATCATAGGAGAGCACGAGGATATAAAACTGGATCATATATGTGCAGACGAGGTAACATCTCTAGGCTTCCACATGTGTGTTGCAGAGGCACAGATGGAGCAGAGCTGTTTGTCATTTAGCAAAACCAACCATTGTATCACAATGGGTTACCTGTGGTTTTCCATACTGCTATATAGCACCCATATAATGTCAAACTGAACGGCCTAAATAGTACCACTATAGCGAGATAGTGTAGTCAATGGTAGAACAGCAGGTTCTGATAAGTCCCACTCAATCACTGAGCCACAGACAGAAAGCATCCTGCACACGCAGTACACTGCACACGATCAGGCTTGTATATAGAATACCGTCCTGCTGACAAGTGATTTACTCGCTCAAAATAGTCATATACTGCGACAATAAAATATAGAAGATAGGTGCAGCATGACAGGAGTATGTTACGTAGATAGACACAATGGCGACAGACAAAGATAGACTAAGCAGACAGATATAGAGGGTTCAGGAGATAGGCTGAGAAGTGACGAGATGGACAGAGAGGAGATGACAGACTGCAAGATGGTCATAGATTTAAAGGGGCACTAAAGTCTATCTCGTCTACATTTTGGTCTGGCTTAGGGGACATCATTTCTGCAACCCAGTATTTGGTGGGTGCTGTGGATGGGGCTAGAACTACTTGTCTCCCTCGCACATGCGCAGATTTGGGTGGGCTCAGATGTTTGTGCTTGTGCCAGACAGGCAAGTAGTTCTGGCCCTTTCTTGGGCTCCATGCCTGTCCATAGACCAAACCAAAACCTAGTTTTCAGAATGAAGAACATTCATAGATGGGGGTGCTTCACTAAGCTGGTCCTCATAGATGGGGGTCCTTCACTCAGTTGGTCCTCATACATGGGGGTCCTTCATTAAGCTGGTCCTCATAGATGAGGGTCCTTCACTAAGCTGGTCCTCATAGATGGGGTCCTTCACTAAGCTGGTTCTCATAGATGGGGTCCTTCACTTGGCTGGTCTTCATAGATGGGGGTTCTTCACTTGGCTGGTCCTCATAGATGGGGTCCTTCACTAAGCTGGTCCTCGTAGATGGGGTCCTTCACTTGGCTGGTCTTCATAGATGGGGGTCCTTCACTTGGCTGGTCCTCATAGATGGGGGTCCTTCACTTGGCTGGTCCTCATAGTGGGGGTCCTTCACTAAGCTGGTCCTGGTAATTGTGGTTGCCTCTGTGATACAACCTCTTCAGGAACAGGAGCCATGATGGCCATGGAGTTGGGGGGGGAGGTCCTTTACTCTGCTGATTGCCAAGTCAGCTTCTATTTCTTAGTCAAAGTAATTTTTATTGGTATTTTCATCATTGATAAAGAAACATTTCTTGCATATATGTATACTAGAACAGTGAAAGCAAGCAAATTGTATTGTCGACAATATCTATAAGTAACACTTTTACATGTAAGGGATTGAAACCACAATGTTAATGTGGACAGAACAAACACACAGATTATTTTGGAATAATTTTCTCCTGTTTTTGGGTCTTCTTCTCTTATGTATGTCATTTCTGAACAGTTTTGTATCTATGCTGAAAATTTGTATATATTTTTTTCAGGGGCACAGACATCAGCGTTTTTCTTAGAACTTTACAGGGAAGAAGAGAAAAAAAGGAATCCATACTCGTCCATTTTTAAACCAGACAGTTCCAGAGACTGCAATTTCCAGAGGATTCGCCTACGCACGAGGCCCCTTCACACAGCGAGCTTGCATTTGTAAATCAGATACAGCATTAGTAAATAAACTGCTAGATAAGGTTACATGCACCGTCACACTAAGAGACTCGTGCTAAGTGCTGGTTCTACGGGTCACGATGCCACGACTGCACCCAGGAGGTTCAATTATATCACCCCCCCCCTTCTACCCCCACCCCATACAAAGGAGAGAAGCATAGCACAGTCAATCCGTCTGGTCAGTCTTTGTGATGAAAGTCATATATTTTCTTCGGGTTTCTTGTCTTTTCATTTCGCCGCCGCTTTTGATGTATTAAATAAGAATCAATGGGATAACAAATGATCAGTGACGGCATTCGGAAGTAGAAGACAGTAATGCTCTCGAGACATGGACGCATTGATCACCCAGTCTACCAGATGGACTGGGAGTGTACAGCGAGACAGAAGCCAAAGATCTGACTCAGGCAAATCTCGGTTTCTTACTCTGCATCCGAAGGAAGGACTAGTCATTAAAAACAAAAATCATTTATCACGTTCCTGCCTGGAAATTGACGGGGAAAAAAACTGAGACTGGAGGAGATGGGAAATGCCGACGAGACAATTCAAACCAAGACACAAGGCAGACCGGAGACCGGAGCAAATCAAAATGTCCATTGTAATAAGTGTTGAGCGAATCAAAGCCAAACGAATTGACTTCGATAAAAATTTTAGGAAAAATTTGATTGGTCGTGAAGTCGAATTTCTCATGCTTCGTGATAACAAATCAGATTTCCCTAAAGTGGCGGTAAAAACAAAAAAAAACTCATACTCATTTGCCAGCGAAAAGGTTGTTGCGGCCATCTTGATTGAAAATCTCGCACGGGCTGGGTGCAGTAATGTCATCAGTGATGCCGGGCCAGCGTGTGTGATGTCATCATGTCACTGCGAAAGATTTTGCGTGGTGTTTTCAATCAAGATGGCCGCGATGTCCTCAACGTGAGCAAATAGATAAAGTGATTTATTTTTATTTATTTTTTTACCCTGATTAAAGGGAACCTGTCACCGGGATTTTGTGTATAGAGCTGAGGACATGGGTTGCTAGATGGCCGCTAGCACATCCTCAATACCCAGTCCCCATAGCTCTGTGTGCTTTTATTGTGTAAAAAAAACTATTTGATACATATGCAAATTAACCTGAGATGAGTCCTGTACGTGAGATGAGTCAGGGACAGGACTCATCTCAGATTAATTTGCATATGTATCAAATCCGTTTTTTTTACACTATAAAAGCACACAAAGGTATGGGGACTCGGTATGCAGATGTGCTAGCGGGCATCTAGCAAACCATGTCCTCAGCTTTATACCCAAAATCCCGGTGACAGGTTCCCTTTAACCCTGATTAACCCTGAAAGGCCTAAATGGCTAAATGGTAGCCTCAGATGACACGATCAGAGATGCTGGCGGCATTGTGCCCGCTACATACAAAGAAATAAGTAGTAAAGAAGTAATTAGGCACAAATTGAGTTTCTTTGTGAAATCTGGTGACGCAGCCAAATATAATTTTTCATAAGTTCGCTCGTCTTTAATTGTAATGTAGGTCCATTACTGGTACGCCCAAAACAACTGTTCCCCATGCACACTGGTTGTTCCAACACATGACCTCACCTAAACCCCTTTGGGCAGTAGCTGTAGTGCTAATAAGGCTCTGTTACACAGTCCACAACTGGAATGTGCTGTAGTGTCAAGACCTCTGATCTCTCGGGCCCCAGCAGGGGCATACTGGCCATAAACCCTACAGGGAAATTTCCCAGTGGGCCGGGGATGCCCAAACCCTTCTCGGCCACCGGTCAGGTACATAGTGATCTGATGTTCTCACTATTAATTATTCTAGGAGCATCTGACACCTACTACACTGTCTGGGAAAAGAGTAAGGTCCCTAGCTCTGCTAATTACCAGGCCGGCTTCTATTTAAAAGGGGTGGAAGCCATGATGTTAAAGGAGTTATCCTATGACTAATGTAAAAAATGAAAATCAGACATCATATAGTACATGGCAATCTATTTCTAACAAAGCTAGAACCAGCCCTGTACCTCACATGGATCCAGAGATCTCCACATTCATTGCTCTGCTAGGTTTATATCAAGCCGACAGCTCAAGGGGAGTGTCTTTTCTGCTGCAGCTAAGGGGGCGTGTCTCTGCTCTCCCCATGACAGCTAAGGGGGCGTGTCTCAGCTCTCCCTATCACAGCTAAGGGGGCGTGTCTCAGCTCTCCCTATCACAGCTCAGGGTGTGTCTCAGCTCTCCCTATCAAAGCTCAGGAGGCGTGTCTCAGCTCTCCCTATCAAAGCTCAGGAGGCGTGTCTCAGCTCTCCCTATCACAGCTCAGGAGGCAGTTGAAAGATGAAACTAAGCATGTGCGGCCTTCTCAGTGAGCAGGTCAAAGAAATAAAGAAAAAAAAAACACTGGTGGCGCCCTACAGATACATTTTGTTGAATAACTCAGTGGCTATGCCAAATTTTTTATTACATGTAATTACAAAAGTATTCAGATGCAAGTATTGGTTTGAAAACTGTAGAATATTTTTCGTTGGATAGCCCCTTTAATGTGAACATAGCCAACTTATACAACAAGCATCACATTTTAGGGTTTTAATTTCAGAATATTTTTGGATCAGTTTTCTCCTGTTTATGTGTCTTTTTTTCTGGGACGCATGTACGCCATTTCTGAACGGTCGTATCTAAAGCACCAAATTTTCATTTTTCGTGGGCTCAACCATCCTATATTGCATTATAAATCCATGAGAAACATTTTGGCATGCTCCATTGCATTCTTTCATGTGTGCTAGCCCCTAAAATCATTACCTATAGGCAATCAGGGTCTATATGGGTATACAGGGTCCATGCGTGAGGATCTGTGTGGACCCCATGTAAACACTGCATATGGAGGCTGTGTGGCTTTCTTGAGAATGTCCTATATCTCGCCCTATCTAGTCTTGATAATGGGCTCCATGATCACTATATTGAGAAATCCTTGAAGATACGGTAGGCTACAATACAAAATATATCTGTGAATATGTGGTTTGTTGGGTTTTACATGAATCCACTGTCAGTCACTATGCTGACAGAAGATGCTGTGGAGCATAGGCTGTGGAGGAGATTATAACTTAAGAAGAAAGTCTGGTATGGAGAGCTTGACATACATCCATTTGTTAAGTAAAACTTGCAGTAATTGCGACAATAAGAAAGAGGGATTTCTGTTTTTTCCGCTCTCGCTACAACATCGGGTGCTTCCACTTTACAGCTAATTGGCACATTTCTATTCCAATCTCAGCGTCAGCTCCTTGAGCCACTGAACAAGCAATATTATCCTACACAGGACAGAATGTCCTAGATATCCCGTATGCCTCGAGAATTACCGGTATAACCTCCACTGTCAGAAACCTAATATTTGTGGAGAATACATTAATAAAAAGAGGGGTTCTGTTTCAAATTTGCCAAAAAACCTCTGGATAACAACCAACAAATGAATAGCTTGTTGCAATCTCTTTGCCACTTACGTTATAGAGAATGTCCGTCCATCCTTCCATGGTAATGCACTGGAAAACCGTAAGGACCGCAAACAGGATATTATCAAAATTAGTGATTCCAAAGTTAGGTCCTTTCCAGTATAACCGGCACTCTGCTGTTTCATTATCACAAGTCCGAGCTGGTGGTTCTTCTCCACATGGGAAATCGCCCGTAGGTTCACCTGTTTACAGAAGAAAGAGAGTTAACTTGGTAAGATAGTTCAATCACCATCTATAATCTAACTATTAAGAAAGTACACTGTATGAGCCTTGGTGACCAACCCAAAAGACTTTGCAAGAACAGTGAGGCATATCTGCACCAAAAGTAATATGCACCCAGATCATAGTCCGGACATGCCTCATATAGGGCTCCAAGACCATTCATTGTAACAGCGACCTGATTGTCCACTCTTTGTGAGCTAATGGAATAGGATCCACTCCTGAGTGGTCTAGTGGGATATCAGCTGCTTCTTGAGGGCCTAGCTACCATCCACTGCCATCCTAGTGGAATCACATCCACTACTTAGTGACCTAGTGATATTACAGCCACTCCCTGGGTACCTAGTGAAATAGAATCCACTCCTTATTGGCGTAGCAGAATAGCAGCCAATGTCTACGTGCCTGGTGGAACAACATCTACTTCTTAGCAGTCTCGTCGAGTATAAGCTCTCTCTGGGGGCCTAGTGGAACAGCATCCACTCCTTATTGGCCTAGTGGAATAGCAGCCACTCCCTGGGGTCCTAGTGCAACAGCATCCACTCCTCAGCGGTCTTGTCAAATATAAGCCACTCAAAAGGGCCTTTGAAATAGCAGCTGTAGAAACGCATCCACTCCCTAGTTGTCAAGTGGAATATCAAACCTGGGTACCCAGTGTAACAGCAACCACCCCCTGATGACCTAGTGGAATAGCAGCCACTCCCTGGTGGCCTAGTGGAATAGGAGCTGCTCCCTGGGGTCTTAGTGGAACAGTAACCATTCCTTAGGGGCCTAGTGAAATTGCAGCCACTGTCTCAGTGCTTAGTAGTATAGCAGCACTACTTGGTGGCCTAGTGGAATAGCAGCCACTCCCTGGTGGCCTAGGGGAATAGGAGCTACTCCCTGTGGTCTTAGTAGAATAGTATTCATTTTTAGTGGCCTAGTGGAATAGCAGCTACAGTATCTCTTTGTGCTTAGTAGTATAGCAGCACTCCTTGGTGGCTTAGTAGAATAGCAGCCACTCCCTGGTGACCCTAGTGGAATAGGACCTACTCCCTGGGGTCCTAGTAGAACAGTATCCATAATTTAGTGGCCTAGTGGAATAGCAGCCATATCTTGGTGCATAGTGGAATAGCATGAATTCTAGTCGAATAGCAGAGGCTCCCTGGTGGCCTAGTGGAATAGCAAACAATCCCTGGTGGTCTAATGGAAAAGCAGCCACTCCCTGGTTTCCTGTTGGAATAGAATCCACTCCCTGGTGGCCTAGAAAAATAGCAGCCACTCCATGGCAGTCTATTGAAATAGCATCCACTCTGTGGTGGCCTTGTTGGCAAGCTTTCACTTCCTGGCATCCAATGGTCAATCATTTGCAGTGGCATAGTGTCCACTCCTTTACCTCCTCACCTGATGTCCAAGAATGACACATTCCCAGTGGTCATTTCTCATCAACTTACAAATGTATTGTAGGTAGATATGCTCTATTGCACAATGTCAAACCAATAATTGAGGTCTCTGAATGTCATACTGGTTTTTGGGGTTCTCTAGATCATGGCTTGCTGGGGTATGGCATTTCACCACTTGTAGACATGTTAGAGGACCTGCTCGAAGCCTTATAACAGTACCACATTTATGACAATGAGAGGAAATATGTCTCCTTGGATATATTACAGAAATGGCCATACTTTTGCTGATTGTTTCTGTTGGGGAGAAAGTGGAGCAGCTTGGACCGTCTATCTTTCTGTTAATCCGTTTAAGGCCAGGCACACTGTCTGCCCCGCCACATAAGGAGAATCAGAGGGAAAACACGTCTTTGGATTATCTCAAATTATTCTAATTTCCAGAGGTAAAACCCAGAGAGTCTGCATATGTGATACAGTAGAAAGTTATTAACACTGCTTGACATCGGTCTCAAAGCTTCCTTGATCTCCAAAAACCTTCTCTAGATAGGGATAGAGGAACTTCTCAGAGATACACGCCGACAGATCTCTCATTTCCTGGAGGTCATTCTACAGTCTCAAAGCTAGAAAAGTTAGACAAAAGAGCAATTAATGTAGCTGCAAACAGCTACAACAGGGCTCTTATGGCAAATTCAATCTCTTTGATAAGAATATCCGAAAATTTAAGATACGTTATGCAACCCTAAGCTGGCAATTTCTGGCATTTGCAAGGGATGAGGAGGATATGCTAAAATGTGCTTTTCGGGCTTGTCAAATTCGACAACCTTGTCTTATACATGCTCCCATCAAACAAGGTGCTTCCAAGTTACCCCTTTTTTCCCCTTCAGGAGTCACATAATTCATTGATTAGATGTCAATGGTGTCCATTTCTGTCAACGAAAGCACTCAAATATTTCCCAGACAAATTGATAAAGGTGGCCATATACATTAGTGTAAGGTCAACCAACCCTACTCAGGTTCTTTGTGACCAGCTGACCATTTAATGTTTATTGGATATTTGGTTGACATATGTTCAGCAGATATTGTGGGGATCGGGCAACTTGAATTTTAGAGAGTTAAGCCACCACCAGAGGTGTCCTTCAGCGTTTCAGCTACCCTCCCTCCATTCAGAAAACATGTTATAAGCGTGTAGAACGGAGCATGCATGTGTACGGGAAGGTCGGGACTCGGGAGGAATAGCTGTCACCCGAATACAGGTTTTGAAGGCATGTCGCCACATTAAAGGGGTATTCCAGGACTTAGATATCGATGACCTATCCTTAACTGACTGCTGGGGGTGCAGGCACTCAACACTCCCATCGATCAGCAACTTCCGGAAGGCATCAGCCTGAAAATATAATGTGGATGGAGCCAGAACATGAAAGCCCAGTCCATTGTATAGTTTCCAGCACCAGCAGTTAACCAAGTGATTTTGTGAAGGTGCTTGGAGTTGGACTCCACAGATCTGATACTGATGATCTATCCTGAGGATAGATCATCAATATCTAAGTCCAAGAAAACCCTTTGGACCACCCTTTTCTACCCGATGGACCAAATTTGGGTCAACCTGTCATTTGGACTGGATGAATAGTGCTACATGTAGCACTATTTCTTCCCGTCAAATCTGATGGAATTTTCAATAGGGACAACAAACCTTCAATGCAAATGTGACCAAGGTTTCAATGATCTAGAAAACGTTACACAGGTCTAAAATGTGCTCATGAATTTCACCTCCCTTCCCCTATTGATTTTGGCAAGTGTAAGGGGACTACTGAGAAAGGGGTGAGACTGAGCTCCTCCTCGTTAAAAGAAAATATGGTTCTGTGCTCCAACCTGTAGGGTGATGATCAGGAATCCCAGTATAAATTTTACCATGTCAAATCACTTTACCTGCAGTCTCATCGAGGTTTTACTTACTTACTTACTCAGTGCCGTAATTCTCTCGTTCTTACCTGTTTCATATGAGAAGCAAGTTTTGTGGAACTTTCCCATATAAAACTCCAGCCCTATATAGCAAACATAACGATTGCGAAGAAAAGCAGCAAGCCGATCTGAAGAAGAGGGACCATGGCCTTCATGATGGACTTTAACACCACCTGTAAACCTGGAAAATGGAATATAGGGTATGAGTTAAACATCTACTTATACTAATACAACATTAATACTTCCATAAAAGAACTAAGGATCCATGAGGGGTGGTGTTTAGTGGTGTAACCACAAGAAGCCCTAATCCTATTTTGGCCCCTTCAAATTATACCCCACCCCAATATACTGAGCTCCACCTTCCCATGTGAAGACTATACTGTGATTCACCCACATATGTAGTTTTTTGAAGACTTGTCCATCAAGTTCAACCCTTCACAGACCCAATTATTTGATCCCGACAAAGGCCAAAGATGACCCCCACCCCTCCCAGGCTATTGTAGTCACTTTTGCCTCAGAGATAGAAAATAAATTCTTCCTGAACTCAATAGTCCAATTCGTTTTTACTGGATTCATATAACACCACTGTACCCTCTTGTTTGATATTAGAACTTCTTCGAAGTTTTTTTTATAAATGTCTCAACCTTTTTAAATGTTGTAGATGCTACAGCTTGCGGTCGGACATTCTTAAATGAAACGCTCTTACTGTAAAGAACTCTTTCCTATATTGAAAATGTACATTTTCTTTCCTCATAGAACACTGTTTTGATCAATTTGATGATGTTTCGACTAAAACTGGCCTTATCGTAGACCGTTTGATGACATTAATGATCAAGTCAACCCCTTTTGACATGCTTGAGATGGCCACTGGTCATCAAGAAATCTGCCATAAAGTACGAAATGTGCTGCTATTGTCCTCACTTCATTGATATTCATTTGTTCTTTCTAGGTTGACATCAGGGGCATGGTCGGCCACAAGGACAATCTAACCAGGTTGACTAACAAAGCTCCAGGACCCCAAATGAAAAATCTGAAAATAAGGCCTTCAGACTAGTGTTTTATATTACTGGCCTCCTCATAATGGGCAGAGACCATTTGGAGCCACCAAGACTCCAGAGCTTGTGTGTAACATCAAGCTCTGAACCCTCTAAGGCTCCTGGAGATGGTTGACCAACATGTCATACATGTAAAAGCGTTCAAATAATTAGATTCATAATTCATCAAGATCAATATATAGAATAGTTTGTTAGGGAGTCTGTCACCAGGAAATTCACTAATAAACCAGATCTTGTAGGGCTAGGTGATCTGAATGTGATGATACTTATTACTTGGAGATCCATTGCTTCATTCTAGAGAAAAAGCACTTTTAATTCATATGCAAATAAGCAGTTAAGTGCCCCGAGGGCGGGCCAAGTCACTCTCTGCACCATGGCCCTCCTTCTTCCTCTGAAGCCCCTCCCTGTCCTCCTTGATTGACAGGGCCATATGAGATGACTACAAAGAAACCTGGCTCGGTCAACAAGAAGAATAGGGAGGATCAAGGTTGCACAGAGTAACTTGGGTCCACCCTTGGTGCACTTAACTGTTCATTTGCATATAGATTAAAAGAGCATTTTCTCCAGAATGAAGCAACTGAGCTCTAAGTGAAAGGTATCATTACATTTAGCTGAGCAAGGCCTACCAGATATTGGTTTAACTGGGACAGACTTACTTTAATGCATTTTTCGGGGTTCAGGATGTTGACCCTCAGGATAGGTCATCATTATCTGATTGTGGGGGTCCAATTTACAACACTACCCATCAATAAGATATTTGAAGCCCTTTATTGTCACATTTACAACCTGATTTTCCACTTTTATGATCGAGAAACTAGTAAGAAGAGGATGAGATTACGTACTAGGGATCCCCGAAACTAGCTTCAGCGGCCTCAATACTCTGACTGCCCTCAATGTCCGCAGGTCAAAATCCGTGCCGGCTGTCGCAAGTATCCTGCATAAAAAAAAGAGAGAGAGAGAAAAACGTTATTGAAAAGAATTGCTGCGGAATAAGAACAGCATTTATCCTTACATTTATCTGATGCTTGCAAACTGATAAAAGCAGCGTACCATGGAAGAGTTTGTAAAAACTCCATTGGAATGAATACGTCAAAGGATATGTGCACATGAATTATTCATCTACATTCTACGCTCATTCCAATAACCATCAATATTATATGATTATGATTTATTTATACAGTGCCCAGAAACGGTATATAGCAGGGATGGCCAACCTGCGTCTCTCCAGCTGTTGTAAAACTACAGGGTGGGCCATTTATATGGATACACCTTAATAAAATGGGAATGGTTGGTGATATTAACTTCCTGTTTGTGGCACATTAGTATATGTGAGGGGGGAAACTTTTCAAGATGGGTGGTGACCATGGCGGCCATTTTGAATCCAACTTTTGTTTTTTCAATAGGAGGAGGGTCATGTGACACATCAAACTTATTGGGAATTTCACAAGAAAAACAATGGTCTGCTTGGTTTTAACGTAACTTTATTCTTTTATTAGTTATTTACACGTTTCTGACCACTAATACGGATACTTCCACCTGAAACTACGGATACTGGAAGCCTGTGCTAGCATTTCTCCTGCGGTGTTGCTATCAGTGTGTGAAGAGTGGGAGAAGAGGGTTGCATTGACAATCCAACACAATGGGCAGCACATTGAACACATTTTATAAGTGGTCAGAAACTTGTAAATAACTCATGAAAGAATAAAGTTACGTTAAAACCAAGCACACCATTGTTTTTCTTGTGAAATTCCCAATAATTTTGATGTGTCACATGACCCCTTTCCTATTGAAAAAACAAAAGTTGGATTCAAAATGACCGACTTCAAAATGGCCGCCATGGTCACCACCCATCTTGAAAAGTTTCCCCCTCACATATACTAATGTGCCACAAACAGGAAGTTAATATCACCAACCCTTCCCATTTTATTAGGGTGTATCCATATAAATGGCCCACCCTGTACAACTCCCACAATGCTCTGCTGCAGGCTGATAGTTGTAGGCAATGTAGGCATGCTGGGAGTTGTAGTTTTGCAATAACTGGAGAGCCTCAGGTTGGCCATCCCTGCTATATAGGTCCAGGACCAAGAGTCTGATTCTACACATTGTCTCATTCTACAATGAAAATCCAACTGGTGCAAATTTTGAGGACAAAGGGTAATTTTCCTCAAAATATACTAGTTCTTGTCTCACCCTCTTGTGATGTTAACCTTTATGCTTCCCCATTATATCTGTTTCGGGACTGGGTGACAACCAATATGGCCGCCATTACAGATCCTTTTGTCATTGTCTTCAAGTTCTTTCTAGTGCGCTCAACCCAATGCACAAAGGAAACAAAGAAAAAAGAGAGAGAAGGGCGCAATCTATGTGGTCGGTATAAAGTGATATTACATACTGTATAGATCTGCTTTCACCTAGGTTTTTTAGCCTCTATCTTGAGCCTCAAGCTGTTCTGTTGACCACAGGACTGCTCCTCAATGTCAATGAGCAGAAGACAGAAAAATGGCAACTGGTTTTGGCACTGCTTCTTGACCCCTCGAATGCAAGGATAAGGGACCATATTGATTGTAGATGAAGATTGATTCAGTATATTGATAGCAGTCATCTGATGAAAACTCAGTTTTGGGGATGAAACGTGTAGTGTTATCAATAAATTGGATTGATCTTCATCTACAATGGTTGTGGTCCCTTATCATGGTATCGAATGGGTCAAGTAGAAGGATCAATACCAGTACTTTTTCGTCCAGTCCAATCTGCCTTTCAGGACTCCAAGGAGATTTGGGTGACAACTGATGACCATTGTCCTAGTATCCTTATTGGTTTTCACATGTTGCTTTGGCACAAGTTTCTTACATGGTGGTTTAGTACTACCCACTTCTCAGTTTTCATACTATATACCCCTTTCTACCACCAACAGGATTATAGCAGAGGTTGCACTTGCCCATATGAAGGACCTACAAGACCTGCAACATTGATAAGAAGATTATTGTCATGGAGGTCTCCTGGTATGTTCCCCCAAAGTGGGTCCTGGCATGATGATTCAGCGGTGAAGACACAAAGCAATACGTTTTTGTGCCTTGGTGATCTCCACTGTACTTTACTGAAAAGGTTTAGATGAATTGCTGAAAAAAACCTCCACCGAGTACACAATATGCACGAAAACTCGAAGAAAAGAGATGTTTAGTATAGACACAATATTACTACTGAGATGTTCGATGCTCAAACATGGCTACTTAGGCTGGTCAGGAACATTTCCCATTCTGATGCCCTGTTTTGCCGCTTATAGCATCTCAGAGCAATGCTTGTCATGTCCTAACATGCAGAACAAGTCAACATTCAGCCCTAGGGTCACTATCAGTGCATGAAGGACCTGATTTTTATGGCTTCTGTAATCCTATACAAATGTAAGTAGTCTTCAAACTAAATCACTGCAAATACCACAGGGGATTATGGATGATTCAAGGCAAGACAAATAGTTGGGTAGCACATAGAACAAGCTGTCCATACACATTAGTCCTCCAGACTTCCCTATCTACGAGCACTCAGCTTTCTACAAGAGGAAAGGATTGGTATGTTGAATTCCAACATGGTTTATGCTTCTTGTACTTGACACTGGTAGACAGTCAGGACACTTGTGTCTGGGCACTTCAAGTCATAAAATTTTCATGGCTCTGTTGGACAACACCAGTTCAACTCATGAATCTTCTGAAATATTGGAGATTCTTGACTCTCAATCACAATCTTCATGAAGGTTCTTCACACATCAACTTCAAATTAAGTGTTGAAGTGGTGGTTTTTCTTTCCATGTATACAACTTGGCTATTAAAACCCCCAAAATATCAACTGGAATGGCACATTTTACTGAGAACTGATCCCTTGATCTAACGTATCATAACTATTGGGTTTACCCTTTTGGTCTCCCTGAGTTGACCTGGTAGCCATATTGCTGCTCAACAAATTCCCCAGCGCTGTTGCCCATTACAACTATACTGTTTGGACTATAAAAAAACTATTATTTTCTATAAGATACCTCTTATAAATGACCCCTTGGAGAATAAAGAATGCATCAAATTAAATTTTTTCTCATGTGCTCAGTGCATCCATGAAGAGTCCATGGGACCCATTTTTCATAGAAACCCATTGATCGAGCAATTAATTAGATTAACTTTGCAGGAATGAATTCGGGACTGAGTAATGTTCTTAAAGATAATGTACAGAGTATTCTGTTCATATTGTTATGCTGTCAAATCTGTACTCGCCGGAGTAAATTGATGACAAGGTATGACAATGTGCATTGATCTGCTAGCTATATTGGGATTAGAGAATTAATCTTTGAAAATAACCCAATGACACTTTCCGTCTATATCCCAATCTACCAGAGCGAGATAAAAGCACCAAGATAAGGTAGACTAGTGACGGACTATGATAATGGGGTCATTTTGGGTGGTGGCCCATTGCTATAAGGTGGCCAAAACCTGACCATACATGGATATTCATCAGACAAGACCCCTTGTCCTCACATACAAATGCTCTAAGAGCCACAGGTGGCTTGTTAAACTATAGCCTTATGGTAAAGGCGGTGTCCTGAAAATGGGTAAAGATCTGGCAACAAGAAACCCTCCAAACTCTGGAATGAACAGGTCACACTTCTGACCCAAATGGAGACGTGACCAAACATATCTAGATCCTTTCCATTGAGGAGACTAGGACTTTTGAAACATCAAGGGGGTTAAGACCACTCTGCAATCCAGCAGTGGTGGTCGTGCTTGCACACTATAGGAAAAGCCGCCGGTCTCTCTGATGGCTGGGACCGTGGGAGTGCACGTAGGCTGGTGCTTTTTCCTATAGTGTGCAAGCACGAACACTGCTGCTGGTTTGCAGGGTGGTCGTAGCCCCTGTAATACGAGCCGTGTCTAATGTGATGGAAAAATGAATCCAGCCAGCAAATGAGGCAATATGGACAATCACAATACATCAGTAAGTGCCTTGTACTAACTTTCTTTACATGATAAATGCTATCTGCTGAAGTGAGACAACCCCTTTGTCACGGATGGTGTAACAGAAAACAAGAAGTTACAAATAAGGATCCGACTGGCTTGATCCAAAACTAAGGAACAAAAGGGTGACCCCTATTAAAGCCCTGAAGCTCTCCCTGTCTTCTCAGCCCATGCAAAGATCTCAGTGATAGAAGGTTGCATGTCCACGTACCTAGACTGAATGACACCTGCAAACCGTATAATAGTGAGGGGACACGACCACCAGCTCCCTGCACTTAATACGGAGGGAGTCAGGGTCACCTAGAACCAAGCCAACAGGAAAACAACAAATACGGAAATAGACTTATCTGAAAAACCAGCTGTAGCAACTTCTAGCAGAGAACACAATCCAGAATGTAATATAAACCGCAAGGTGAGGCAGTATGGGGAGGAGATATATAGGGAGGCAATCACTGCTAATAGATGACAGCTGGGAGAGGGAGGAGAGATGTCAAAACGAAAGCAAAATAAAAGATCATGCAGGAGGTACTGAAGAACGTCTATCAGAACTTCTCAAAGATCTGGTGGTGACAGTACCCCTCCCTCTGGACACTCAGAGCCCACCTTCTCAGGATGGGACCTATGGCATGCCCTGAGAAGACGAGAGGCCTTAATGTCCGCCACTGGAACCCACATCCTCTCCTCAGGACCATAACCCTCCCAATGAACGAGGTACTGAAGAGAACCGCGGACAATACGAGAGTCCACAATCCTAGAGACCTGAAATTCAAGATTACCATCAACCACAATCGGAGGAGGAGGCAAAGAGGAGGGTACAGTGGGTTGGACATAAGGTTTTAATAGGGACTTGTGAAAAACATTATGGATCTTCCAAGTCTGAGGAAGATCAAGACGGTAGGCAACGGGATTGATGACGGACAAGATTTTGTAAGGCCCAATAAACTTAGGACCCAACTTCCAGGAGGGAACCTTCAATTTGATATTCTTAGTAGACAACCATACCAGATCACCAACATTCAGGTCCGGACCAGGCACACGTCTCTTATCCGCCACACGCTTATATCTCTCACTCATGCTCTTTAGATTATCCTGAATCTTTTGCCAAATAGATGACAAAGACGAGGAGAATCTCTCCTCATCAGGTAAACCAGAAGCCCCCTCTCCAGAGAATGTCCCAAACTGCGGATGAAACCCATATGCACCAAAAAATGGTGACTTATCAGAGGACTCCTGACGACGGTTATTTAAAGCAAACTCAGCAAGGGAGAGAAAAGAACACCAATCCTCCTGATTCTCCGCCACAAAACAACGCAGATATGTCTCCAGATTCTGATTGACGCGCTCTGTCTGGCCATTCGACTGCGGGTGGAAAGCAGAAGAGAATGACAACCGAACCCCCAAGCGAGAACAGAAGGCCTTCCAGAATCTGGAAACAAACTGCGTGCCCCTATCAGAGACTATGTCTGAAGGGATACCATGCAGTTTGACAATGTGATCAATAAATGCCTGCGCCAGCGTTTTAGCATTGGGCAAGCCAGGAAAAGGAACAAAATGCGCCATTTTGCTAAAACGGTCCACCACCACCAGAATCACAGTCTTCCCGAGGAACGAGGCAGGTCCGTAATGAAATCCATGGACAGATGTGTCCAAGGACGGGAAGGAATGGGTAACGGAAGGAGAGGACCCGATGGCCGTGAATGAGGGACTTTGGCACGAGCGCAGGTCTCGCAGGCTGCCACAAAACCCTCAACCGACTTACGAGATCCACTGTGGCTCTACCCCCCGGGTGCCCAGCAAGGACAGTATCGTGGTGCTCCTTAAAAACCTTGTGTCGTAAAGCGAGAGGCACAAACAACCTCCCAGGAGGACAAAGATCAGGAGCCTCTGCCTGGGCTGCCTGAACCTCTGCCTCCAATTCAGGATAAAGAGCAGACACAACCACCCCTTCAGCCAAAATGGGACCCGGGTCTTCAAAGTTCCCCCCTCCCGGAAAACAACGTGACAGGGCATCCGCCTTCACATTCTTAACCCCAGGGCGGAACGTGACAACAAAATTAAACCTTGAAAAGAACAAAGACCATCTGGCCTGTCTCGGGTTCAGACGCTTGGCTGACTCCAAGTAGGCCAGATTCTTATGGTCGGTAAACACGGTAATAGGGTGTCTGGCTCCCTCTAGCCAATGGCGCCATTCCTCAAAAGCTAACTTGATGGCCAACAACTCCCTATCTCCCACATCGTAATTTCTCTCTGCGGAGGAGAGTTTCTTCGAGAAAAAGGCACACGGTCGCCATTTGGCAGGAGAGGGACCCTGAGACAAGACCGCACCCACACCCACCTCAGAAGCGTCCACCTCAACTATGAAGGGCAGAGAGATATCAGGTTGTACCAAGATGGGAGCGGAAGCAAAACTCTCCTTGATACTAGAAAAGGCCTTACGCGCCTCTACCGACCAGGAGGAAAAATCTACCCCCTTTCTAGTCATATCAGTGAGTGGTTTAACAACAGAGGAATAATTCAAAATAAACTTCCTGTAATAATTGGCAAAACCCAAAAAACGCATCAGCGCCTTCTGATTCTCAGGAAGCTCCCACTCAAGCACAGCGCGGACCTTCTCGGGGTCCATGCGAAAACCAGAAGCGGAGAGAAGAAACCCCAGAAATTGAATTTCTGGAACCGCAAACACACATTTTTCCAGTTTAGCGTACAATTTATTCTCCCGCAGAATGAGCAAGACCTGACGTAGGTGGTCCTTATGAGTTTTGAAATCAGGAGAAAAAATCTAAATGTCATCTAGATACACTAGTACAAATTTCCCCATTAAATGATAAAAAATGCTGTTCACAAAATGCTGAAAGACGGCTGGAGCATTCATCAAACCAAAAGGCATAACCAAATTCTCAAAATGGCCCTCAGGGGTATTGAAGGCCGTCTTCCATTCGTCTCCTTCTCTGACCCTGACCAGGTTGTATGCCCCTCTTAAATCCAACTTGGAAAAAACTTTAGCCCCAACAATCTGGTTAAACAGGTCCGGGATCAGAGGAAGCGGATAAGGGTCACGAATTGTGATACTGTTCAGCTCCCTGAAATCCAGACATGGTCTTAAAGAACCATCTTTTTTCTTAACAAAAAAAAAAACCAGCGGCAACAGGTGACTTCGAGGGTCGTATGTGTCCCTTTCTCAGGCTCTCAGAGATATAAGCACGCATAGCGACCCTTTCAGGTTGGGAGAGATTGTATAAACGAGATTTAGGCAGCTTGGCGCCTGGGATGAGATTAATAGGGCAATCGTACTCCCTGTGAGGGGGCAGCTCCTGAACACCACTCTCAGAAAACACATCCGAAAATTCAGAGAGAAAAGATGGTACAGTCTTAGTAGAAACCTCTGAAACAGATGTCGTGAGGCAATTCTCTCTGCAAAAGTCACTCCAACCATTTATTTGCCTCGCTTGCCAATCAATGGTGGGGTTATGTTTAGTGAGCCAGGGTAGCCCCAACACTAGAGGAGTAGGCAACCCGCTTAGGACGAAACATGACACATCCTCAACATGAGTATCACTCACAATCAAACGGATATTGTGAACTATGCCCTTTAACGATTTCTGAGAAAGTGGAGCGGAATCAATAGCAAAAACAGGTATATCCTTTCCCAAAGTGCATACCTGGAAACCATGTGTTATAGCAAATTGATTATCAATGAGATTGACAGCTGCTCCACTATCTACAAAAATCTCACAAAAAATGTTCTTGCTCTCTAGCGCCACCCTGGCAGGTAGGACAAAACGGGAACTACAAGCAAACGGAAAACCTTCAATTTCCGCATCAACCTTGCCAATAGTAACAGATGGAACGTTTTTAGAGGACTTTTTTCTTTTTGTTTCTTTATTACTCTCAAAAAACTGCCTGAATCTCCTAGAGGGACAAACATTTGCCAAATGATTTATACCTCCACAACAGAAACAAACCCTCCTCTGAGAGCTGAATCCTCTGTTGTCAGAGGCAAGCAAACCCAGCTGCATGGGCTCCTGCTCAGAGAGGATTGAGAGAGACTGAGGCTCCTGCGCACTGAATGAGACCACCCCACTGTCCTTGGACTGAGTATGACAGGAAGGAGTGATCTCTCCTCTCTCTCTAAGACGCCTGTCAATACGAACAGGCCCGAGACATGGCAGACTCCAAGGAGGTAGGTCTCTCATGAAAGGCAAATGCATCTTTCAATCCCTCTGAAAGACCATGGCAAAATTGACTTCGGAGTGCAGCATCATTCCAACCAGTATCAGCTGCCCATCTCCGAAATTCTGAACAGTATATCTCTGCGGACTGTTTACCCTGGCATAAAAGACGCAGTTTAGATTCAGCCAGAGCAATACGATCCGGATCATCATATATCTGACCCAGGGCTACAAAAAATTCATCCACTGAACGGAGGGGCCGTGCCCCCACCGGCAGCGAAAAGGCCCAGGACTGAGCGTTATCCCTGAGCAGCGAGATGATGATCCCCACCCTCCGCTCCTCATCACCAGAGGAATGGGGAAGTAGGCGAAAATGGAGTTTGCAAGCCTCTCTAAAACGAAACAAAATTCTCACTACCCCCAGAGAACGTATCCGGAAGCGAGATTTTAGGCTCAGAACAAATTCCATGAACGCAAGCAGAAACGGTCACCTCAAACTGAGAGACAGTTTTCCGGAGATCTGCTACCTCCAGTGAAAGACCCTGCATGCGGTCAATCAAGGTTGAAACCGGATTCATGCTTAAGACGGTTTTGGCGGTTTATAATGTCACGGATGGTGTAACAGAAAACAAGAAGTTACAAATAAGGATCCGACTGGCTTTATCCAAAACTAAGGAACAAAAGGGTGACCCCTATTAAAGCCCTGAAGCTCTCCCTGTCTTCTCAGCCCATGCAAAGATCTCAGTGATAGAAGGTTGCATGTCCACGTACCTAGACTGAATGACACCTGCAAACCCTATAATAGTGAGGACACGACCACCAGCTCCCTGCACTTAATATGGAGGGAGTCAGGGTCACCTAGAACCAAGCCAACAGGAAAACAATAAATACAGAAATAGACTTATCTGAAAAACCAGCTGTAGCAACTTCTAGCAGAGAACACAATCCAGAATGTAATATAAACCACAAGGTGAGGCAGTATGGGGAGGAGATATATAGGGAGGCAATCACTGCTAATAGATGACAGCTGAGAGAGGGAGGAGAGATGTAAAAACAAAAGTAAAACAAAAAAAGATCATGCAGGAGGTACTGAAGAACGTCTATCAGAACTTCTCAAAGATCTGGTGGTGATACCCTTTAAGAATCGGGAGGAATATTTATCACTGTTTACATATGAGCATTATAATATTTTCAGAGTAACAACCCCTAGGGAAGCTGTAAAGGTGACTACATATATTGGTTGTTACTCAACTTGATAGAAGATTAAAGGTTTTTTTCGGAAATTAGAAACTGATGATCTGTTAGTCTGTAACCACTTCCTCAACCTGTGACATCTCGCCCATCAATCTCATGGCCTTTGTGCCCATCGATGGAAATGGGATTGATCTGCAATACTAAGCACCACCACTATGCAACGTATGGCGCTGTGCTGAAGAGACCAGAGCACTCGTCTTATTGATATTGATCTTGAGGATGGATCATCAGTTTTTATGTCCCGGAAAACGCCTTTAATTGACTTCACACAGAAGGGCAATTGGGGAGGCTATATTGATATTTTTTTTTTATTCCAGTGGGGTAAATGCTCTTCAGGGGTTAATCCCTTTATATATATATATTTTTTTTTTACTGCCCACACAGGGTGCCACACGTACATGAAGCAAGCTTGAAGACAACCTACAGTTCATGCCACGAACGGTACCATCTTTCAGGGCTACAGAAGGTAGAAAGGTTTCTTGTCTCTGGTCGTGCTGATGTTATGAAGAGACAACTGTGTCTAGGATTCCCATCGCTTGTCTGTCTCATGGGGCACGCCGTGTTAGATAGGTCCCAGCTGCAGCTCATCATATGTGCAAGCCGTCAGACACACATACACAATATACACACGTCCCCGAGGGGCTTGTGGCAGCTTCGGTTACATCACACACTGTCTCGATTGCAAAACTCTGCAGCAGAATCAGCGCCGACCTGCCTTGTACACACCGTAAAATGTAATAAAATACCAGGTTTATCGGCCAAGAAGATTCTGCTCGGTCTTACACATGGTTGAAACCTCAGCTCCAAATCGATATCACAGTATGTCAGTATGAATCCTAAAGTTATAGATAAAACTACCAATAACGAGCCCGGGTAATGATAATTATTGCATCTGGGCTACAGCTGTAGCTATAGGGGGTGCAGAAGTAGCCGTCACACTCGTCTGTGGTGCCTGAAGGGGTCAAAGACTCCTCTGCAACACAAAAGGTGGTGGGATCTGTTATGGATTTTGTTTTGGGACCCAGCAGCTTCACGTTTCACCTCCATGCATTTCATCCATGTCATCTATAGACGAATCGACCATCTGCTGAACGGTTGAGCTTAAAGGTATTGGTAAAAAGATTCTCCAAATGGGAATATAAAAGTCAAAATTGTTTTTAAGAAAAAAATGTTTGTGGGCAGCTTCATAGGAAGAACTGAACCTGCCCATTGTATGATGCCTGAAGAAGAGGGTTGGTCCAGCCCCGAAACGCGTTGCTATTTTACACAAGTAAACGGATCTACCAAGACTACTTCGGCAAGCAGCACCCATGAGAATTAGGAGTTACGCTCCCAGGGACCAAAAGGTACCAGGGGCCAGATGAAATGCTCGGGAATTGATATGGATTATGGTTCAGATTCTGCAGATCCTCTTGTGAATGTATGGGCCATCAACAAATCTGTGACATATGAACATACCCTTAGAGTGTGGACTAAATAGGTAGCCACCATTGATATGGTCCTATGTCGGTCTCTGTGGTCGAGTGAAACTCAAGGACCCATGTAGGTCCTTGATGCTGGAGGCCAAAGCAGAATATTAGTGGTTCTTATTGGTTCCTCTAATGGACTTGACTTAAAAACACTTGGCTAGCCAATGGCACATAAAACCTTTAGTGCGTATCAACCCAATATGAAATTTGGAAGACTCGTAGAACCGAATTTTGCAATAAAAAGGCTTAGATCTCTCCGGTGGCCTATTTTTGTCATATTGTGACCAGAATGTATTTGTCCTAAGCCAAGAAGGCATCTCTCGGTCAGCGTCCCTTAAGGAGAAGTCAGTTGAGGAGAATGTTTTCTGTGTACCAAGATGGGAACATTTGCTCCATAAAATCAGTGTCGGGGGAGAGATAACAAACTGGCTGTTTATGAAGACCATAGATGTTGTATTGCTCTGCCCAGTGGCTTGTATGCTATTGTTACACTGCAGCACGCAGGATAGAAAGTTGTTAAATTCTGGTGGAGCTGTGAAATATCCTTGTCTTAAATTTCAATAAAAATGACTAAAAGTTGCAGAAACCATCTGATTTAATGTGGGTGTTGCCAAAAATATCAACCAAGGGACGGTTCGACTTCTAACTACATTTATTGCATAAATGAACATAAAATAGTTAACGAATGCTTACTTTTAGGCTGGGTTTCCACGGCAGGGGGTGGTAATTAGTAATGCAGTTGAGAATTTTGCTAAAAAATTGGTTACTCACCAAGGACAACATAAACTTGACATGCTTCACCTGTAGTTGCAATTCATGTTAAACTGCTGTGGTGTTACCATGCTCTTCTTGGTCGTCCCACGTCAGCTATGTGGAAACCCAGATTTATTAATCCAAAAAAGCTACTACTCCAACAAAAATGCACCATGCACAATACCAAGGGTGGACTGGCCTTAGACCCTACAGGAAATTTTTCTGATGGGCCAATGCCCAGGGGGCTGCCCGAGCCCTTTTCATGGTTGCCAGCTGAATACCTAATAATCTGATGCCCTCAGTAGTGATTAATGCTAGGAGCAACAGGTACCTAAGCACCTAGATGGTGTCCACAGGTGCACTCCTGAATTCAGCTTTATCTCCATCCTCAGACCGGTGATACCGTTGAATACTGCAGGGAGGGCAGCAGAACTTTGTGCTGCACTGTGGTATTTGGTTCTGCTGGGGTCTCATTTTGTGCTGTACTACGGTATTACTAGCCTTTACTACTTCTGTTGTCTGTGCCTACTTGTGTTCCTCGTCTTCTACAATTTGGATCTGCCTACAAAATGGGGCCACTTTTAGGTTTTCTTCCAGGACCAGTGTGCCCCAGCACTATACAGGGGAATTCATGGGGGCATTCATCAGAAAATCCATTCAACGTATACCTTCGAAGTGTGTAGGCGCCGTTAGCATAACACAAAAAAATGCCAGCTAAACTCTGGCCATAGGCAGAAAACGGGTAATGGGGGACAAGTAGTTGCCTAATGCTATCTTTTTGGAAACCATACAACTAGACAAAAAAAAATACGTATTATTTCTCGGATATCAGAAGTCGGTGAAAGGTCTGTCATCCCAATAGAAATAAGCTTGCTGTTGGATTCTAACAAAAACATTCATGATCTGAAGCTGGTGTCCTGTCTATGCTTGTTTATAAGCTTTCTTTAGACCAGAAGGGAGGAGGCGGATGGGATGAGAAAAAGTTGTAAATTATAAGGAAAATGGTGTGCGCCAGGCCTGTGACACAGGTAAGAACTATCACCTATTAGAGAAAGTGAGAAGAAATATAGCACCTTACTCAACCTTTCAGCTAGATGGTTACACTACGTGTGTTACTCATCGGCGAGGCTCACAGATGTACAGCATAGCCCCAGGATAGCCAATTCTACAGCTACTTACTCGACAGCTGAAAAAATGAAGGAAGCCACGTGCAATAACACCGCTATAGTCCTTTCTCAATGACCTCTTCTTGTCATGGCTAGCTGAAGTGGAATTGCCCTCGAAGCGATATTTGCTTTTACTATATCAAAATAGGTTTGGATTTCCTGTTAGTTATTATCATTCTGTACTTGACCGTTGTCCTGTCATTTTGTCCTTAGAGGAAGGACTGTTTAAAGGCGTGATATTAGTTATTTGGAGAACATATCCAATAGTGATAGTGATGTTGTTTAACTTTAGGATCCTCACACCTCTAAAGCCAAGCAGATCCTCAGAAAAGACAAGGCTATGTCAATGGTGATCAACCGGAAGATCATCTGAGGTTTGAGTATTCACATGGAGAAGATGGACATAGACACTAGAGGTACAGCTGTCGGCTCATGAAAGACCTGATCATTCAGTTGATACTTCCACAACATATCACATACTGTATATACGATTATGTCAATGGGGTATCCTAACCAGTAGACCACCAAGATTTTGAGTATTTACATTGAAAGGTTGGTCAAGGTCAGGAACTTACAAAACTATCCAAATATCTGTTGAATGGGTTGTAGGGATTGTAAGCTGTTGAAGGACCTTTAAAAAAAATTTTTAAGAGCTTCATTCTTTTATCTCATGTCAACAGCCAAAAACATCTGAAAAATCTAGAAAGCAAAAGAATGAATGACTGTATTTATTATAGTGTCATTGGTTCTATAAAGGGACTATCCCACAATTGGCATTTATCACTTATGCATGAGTTAAGTGATAAATGTCTGATTGCTGAGGACTTCACTGACCATTAGAGAAGTTTGAATTGAGAGGTGGTCAAGCAAGTCAAGTACTACACTTGCATATTTCCATCAGTCCTGACTGGGGACCTCGGGTTCTAATGATCGCGGATAGATGATGAATATTGATTGTGGCAAAACCCTTTAATAATTTTTCTTGTAAGGTTAAGGGGTTGGCAAGTTTCCATAACCCTTGTTTTGATTGTGGGCCCCTCTCTGCAAGTGATTTTGGTCAAACAGCCAGAGGCCTCCAGCCCTAGGCTGTTTGTTTATGTTGACCATCAATCCTTCTATGGTCTTTAAGACCTTTATCCCCAGAGCCTTGCTTCTGCTTTCAGCCCTTAGAATATGGCGAGCTGCTTTCAAATACATACCAAATGATACCCTGATACGTAGGTTTGACCCTAGCACCAATGCTATGACCTCCTTGGTGCTACTAGTGCTAAGTAGTATCTGCAGCTGTCAACAGGTGGGGAACCTCAAGCAACAATCCTAAGATCCACATGTGGCTCCCATGCCGCTGATTCGGGAACCTTGTTTTAGTTAATAGGAGGTTTTCACTGGTAGAACACCTACCTTAGATACACAAGTCCTAAGGTAGCAAAATGGTTGTCCCAACTTGGGCAAACTCTTAACCATCTGTCTTGGTTAGAGAAACTTAGCTTCATCTTCAAGCTTGCATGGCTGGTAAACTATGACTTTAAGAGATTCATTCAGAGAGGTTGGGGCGTAACAGCTGCAGAGCTTATTAACCCTTACATCTAACAATACACTCCAACAACAGCAACGCTAATGAAAGTCGCAAATCATTTTACAATATTCCTTGAATAAATTGCTGCACTCTTCTAGCGAGGTTACAGTGACCGGATTCTCCCTACTGCATTATTAATGGCCCAGCACTGGAGGCAGCAGAACAGAAGACAGTTCACCGGCTACAGGCGATCATTCTCAATGCTGTATCTGTAGGAATCTGCCGTGCCTAGTTATTTTCTTCATGGTAAATGCAACCGTATACTGAAGGGACAAATGAATATGAGGGCTTGCCATAGTTCGGAAGATTTTATTGGTTTAACTGTTTTGACAGGCCAAAGAATTTAGCATCAGCCATTTTTGGGAATGTTTTGGTCAACTCTAGGTGGCCATTCAAATGAGAGGAACATCTATCAAACCCACCGATTTTGATGGATCTGGTGGACCATTTAATGTGTTTGAGAAGGTGCTGACTATTCCCTGATGACAAATGTCAGGGGAAAGTAAGATCGGTCTGTTGGATTTCAGCATGCTTGATCCTCCTGTTCTCAAGCGAGATAAGCGGACGCATCTTATTCCTCTCTCCCTATGTGCTCAGCTCGATGAGGTTTTGGAAGGAATAGGTGTTGGCGGAAGGCTTGGTTACCTTTATGCTGGCTGTCTGGTCTGATAGTCACATAGGACAGGACAGGAATGAACTGCTATATCCAGTCTTGACTATAGTTCACTTCTAAAATCACCTAAAAGCCACCAAGTGCCTTCCCTTCCTATTCTCAGGCAGTGACAGAGAAAAGGCACTCATCATTCTTTAAAGAGGACCTGTATCTCTTTAAGTAAATACATGTATTCTTCATGAAAACCAATTCTGAAGCATCTTTTCTTGCTATTCCTCTGTTATTATTTCTAGAAATGTATGAATAAACTGGCAACTGGGAGCTACCAGTTAGGCCTCTTTCACACTGACGTGTGCGCCCTAAGTGAATGGGTACGCGATCCGCTGCGGCTGCCCCACGGACTGTGCTCGTGTATTGCAATATGGCAATAAGGCAACGGGCTGCACATGCCAGTGTGAAAGGCATCATCAGCATTGCTTGGGCAGTAACTTGTTACCCTTCCATCAGGGGAATGGAGGGGTAACAGGGGAGCGGCATAATGTATAGTGATAAGAAAAGACTATCCATATTGTACTATTGTTTGAATCCCTGGTATTCTGACTCTTGGATTGTCCCTGACCTTGCTCCTGACTACCGGTTAATCCTCTAACATTATCTCCTGCCACTAAACTCAGTTGACTTGGTGTTTGTATTTTGTATCTCTCTGTTTTGGACTCTGGTATAATTTTGACTTAGCTTTGGACTCTGATCTGGTCCTGGTTTTGCCTGTCTGACCATTTATTTACCCCACTAGGTTTAGGCCCCTGCATTAGGTTAGGCCCCATTGCCAAGTTGGGGGCCACCATTTAGGGAGGATAATTCAAGTAGGTACGGACAATGGTGGTGTTGCACTGTTTCCTACCCTACGTGACAAGTAAGTAAGACAGACATGTGAGGAGAAGTGACCGGTCCTGTTTAATTATGTCCGTGAGGACCTCGAATGACTACCCTCTGAGGGGACTGGATGGTAGCATCCACTGCATTCCTTGGGGTGTGAATACTTCTGAAATGCACCGTATTGTGAAGTTCTATATTTTTGATTGCTCTGCAGCATCAAGTGTCCCTCAACTGGAAAAGTCCAAGAGTGGTCCGCCATAACCAATGCGAGGTGGGGCGCTGGTGTGGCGCTGGTGTGGCACTGCGTTCAGCCCGGTTTTCCTGGAGAATAGACATTTGTGTGCAAGCGGCTAATGTTACCGGGGATTCACAGGTTATCAGTGATGATTCCCTGGAGTGCTCTGCTCTATCTGAGTTGGCGGAGGAGACTTAATTAAAGTAGTTTCGTTAGGGAAGATTCCAAGCTTCCCCTGCTAATCAACAGGTCCAAAAGCTCAGAATTAGAATAATTACAAGCGGAGACCCCCAGAGATTCCCCTCAATCACATTCCAGGGAGCGCAGCACAGGTTTGGCAAGTAATGGACTGATGAGAAATGTGTCCAGGTTTTGCACAGAAGGCGATGCCAGCTCGCTTTCATTAACTGAAACGGATAAAATCTAAAACCTTGATTCCAGTGCCGGACCACTCTATGTGACCACTGCAGCCAATCATTGGCTTGGCACGTCATCGTTTCAGTGCCAGACTCGCTGTGTCAACAATATACCCAACTGCCTTATGTGATTGCTGCAGCAGTTTTGCCTGGCAGTGTCAAAAACAAGGACTGCCAGGAGCACGAGAATGGTGGCCCCAGAGAATCCATTTTTTTTTACTGGCCTTTAGCAGAGTTTTTTGGAGTCCCAGAAAACCCTTAACGATACATATTTCAGTGGTGTAGAAGGCCTTCTTTCACCTAACAGCTTGCACCATTCTTCTCTGTCTTCCATCCAAGATGCACCCGGACACCATACAAAGCCACCCAGATGCATCCGTGTTTTGCTGACGGAGATCAGAGCGGCCCTACCATGTCATTGACCCAACCAGTGTGCTTTGGATTTTTGGAGGAACTGAGAAAACCTGGATGAAGCCCCCACAATCAGGGCAGCGGCTGTAACCACTGTGTCTCGCTGCTGCCTTGCCATATTATTCCGAGCCGGACTCAATAGAATTCTTAGCACAGAGGGCTCCATTTCTCTTTAATGTTCAGGTATCTGAGGCCAACAGCAGAAAATAAGGCTGTCTCTGCGTGCCGTGATATTAGGCCAGCGCTGCCTAATGCATAGATTACACAGGTCTGCACAGTATGTGACTCTATCTAAAAAACGGAGAGGCGTCTGATGATTGCAGGGGGGATAGCGGAGGTCCTAGTTCAAATAAAAGTGACATTTGCTTGTTAGCAGGAGACACTTTTGAAGATGGATGATGGAGAAGAAGCCCGGGCGTTCATTTTATTTTTAGAACCAAAGCAATAAAAATGAGGCATAGAGTCTGCGCTGGAAGGACAAGGACATGGCACCAGAGAACTAGGCTGAGAACCATTGATAAAGCTTTGGCTTGGGTTGGGTAATGGTCTACAAGTGTGGATGAGGCCTTTCCCTGCATTCTCTAGCTCTGCCCCATCACTTACCAGCCTCACCTCCAAACCCCTTACAAACTCTTAGATGCACCCTTCCCTCACAAGATCCACAGGTTCTGCAAAGTGTTAGCCAAGGCCAACGTTCAAAAGGGCAAGCTACCAAAGAGCTATGGTGTGCAACTTGTAGCTCTCTAGCTGTTAGACAAGTGCAACTCTCAATATGTCATATTACCAACATCCAAAGGGCAATATATCAAGGCACAGTAGTGTCCAACCTGTATCTTTCCAGCCATTGCAAATCTACAACTCTCAACTTGACCTGAGAGCAACGATCATCATGGGTACACCTTACAGCAATTGTGTCCAACCTGAGGTTCTCCAGCTTTTGAAAGCTATGGCTGTCAATTTGCCCTGGCAACTCTCAGTACATTGACCATCCTGATTCTTGGGGTCTCTAATAACATTCACAAGGTCAAAATACAATAAAGCAGGGGTGTCCAACCTGTTCTCTACCTGTTAGCAAGATGAAAACTCTCAAAATGAACTGAGAACAACATTGACATGGGCAAACATATCTTACAGCAATAGTGCCCTAACCAGTGGTTCTCCAGCTTTTGAAAGTTAGGACACTCAATGTGCCCTATCAACTCTCAACACGTTGACCATCTTGATTCTTAGGGTCTCCCACAATATTCACAAGGACATTGTAGCTAACAACATTCAGGGCAAAATACCAAAGAGTTGTGAAATTCTCCAGCTGTTGCAAGACTATAACTATCAACATTAACCTGAGAGCAACATTCACATGGGGCAAACATACCTTACTGGCAATGCTGTCTAACCTGTGGTTCTCCAGTTTTTTGCAAAGCTACAACTCTCCTGGCAACTCTGAACATATTGACCATCCTGATTCTTTGCGAACCTCACAAATTGGATGCAATTCCTTTTCGCAACATTCACACTTGCAGACGTACCACAGATCAATGTTGTCCAACCCATGGATCTCCAGCTATTGCAAAACTACAGTTCTCCACATGCCATGGAACTCTCCAAATCTCAGGACTTGTTGAGTGGTGTAGTCTTGCAAGAGTTAGAGAGCCATCACTGCCATAGCAACTACCTAATTTTGCACCTAAATGTTGAGGAGTCCCTACAGGTTTTGACCATGGCCAGAGCCCAACACAAGTGAGGAGACGGAAACCGTTCTAAGGATCACAACTTCTATCTCCTGTGTAAAGGATTGGAGAAGACGAGTCAGTCGATACTCAAAATAGTAGGGGTGGACTGTGTGAACCAGAACCTAGATGAAGAGGGCTCTGTATCAGCAGGGGTGCACCACCAATGAGGCCAGGATGAGGCGATCCGCGTCAGGCAACACCAGGTAGGAGAAAGAGGAGGGCAGCGGAAGGGCCATGGGCAATGAGCGCTTTCTTTGTAGGCAAAGGGGTTAGGTTAAGAAACTGGCCCTTGGGGAGGGGGGGGGGGGCGCCGTTTCAGTTTTCGCTCAGGCAGCAGAAAGGCTAGGTGCCCCTTTGCCCTCTATGTATTATTTTCCATGCTGCAGTAGAGACTTTTTCATGTTGCTACAGACAACGCCACCTTTTTGCTACGTGACTGGTTTTACAAGTCTAACCTTTGTATGCCGCTTCAAAGATTCTATATTCCGACCTGCTCTGACAAAGCGTCTTCTGTTCGCCGTGCATTCAACTTGCCGAACAAACGGCGCCCACTGCTCAAAAGAAAGAAATTTTGCTCAATAAACAGTGATGTTCATTATTTTTTTACTAAAATGTTTCCACGTCTCCGGCATAATGTGTCGTTACCTCGCGGCGAAGGCTGGTGCCAGCGCCTGCTGGCTGCTCTCATTTTTATGTAAATACATATAATACCGCTATATTTCTTTTAGTCATTGATTTTACAACTGCTAACGTTTTCGAACACGTTTACGATGCCAGGTGCTTGGCCGACTCTCCACCTCTGTGAATTCAAAGCGGTAAGACTGCCATAAAAAATTGGGTAAGGTGGTTGAAGGTTTGGGTTGCAAAGATCCAGGAGACCAGACACTCGTTGACAGAGGGAACGGGCCTAACGTGAAATCAAGGTGTAAAAAATATCAGGATCACTGAGGCAGGGCAAACAAGAGCAGCAGAATGTCTCCCTGGTGCAGAGCGCTGCTGCCCGCCTACTCCCGAGGAAATGCTATAATCAGAGGGGGTGAGAGCAGAGTACAACTCAGCAAACACACTGACAACGATAAAACAGCAATTTGTGCCGTATTGCAGCCTGTTATTACAAGACCCAACTTCTGGGACACAACCCCGTGAGAGTAAAATCTAAAAACATAAGATCAAGACTAGAAGAGTGAGTGACAAGACGATAACAAAAAGTGACACGCCCAATTCCAGCCATATATGAAAACTGTTCAACTCATTCAGGTCCATATTCATGTCTGCAGTATTATAGTAGTTATATTCTTGTACATAGGAGCAGTATTATAGTAGTTATATTCTTGTACATAGGAGCAGTATTATAGTAGTTATATTCTTGTACATAGGAGCAGTATTATAGTAGTTATATTCTTGTACATAGGAGCAGTATTATAGTAGTTATATTCTTGTACATAGGAGCAGTATTATAGTAGTTATATTCTTGTACATAGGAGCAGTATTATAGTAGTTATATTCTTGTACATAGGAGCAGTATTATAGTAGTTATATTCATGTACATAGGAGCAGTATTATAGTAGTTATATTCTTGTACACAGGAGCAGTATTATAGCAGTTATATTCTTGTACATAGGGGCAGTATTATAGTAGTTATATTCTTGTACACAGGAGCAGTATTATAGTAGTTATATTCTTGTACATAGGAGCAGTATTATAGTAGTTATATTCTTGTACATAGGAGCAGTATTATAGTAGTTATATTCTTGTACATAGGAGCAGTATTATAGTAGTTATATTCTTGTACATAGGAGCAGTATTATAGTAGTTATATTCTTGTACATAGGAGCAGTATTATAGTAGTTATATTCTTGTACATAGGAGCAGTATTATAGTAGTTATATTCTTGTACATAGGAGCAGTATTATAGTAGTTATATTCTTGTACATAGGAGCAGTATTATAGTAGTTATATTCTTGTACATAGGAGCAGTATTATAGTAGTTATATTCTTGTACATAGGGGCAGTATTATAGTAGTTATATTCTTGTACATAGGGGCAGTATTATAGTAGTTATATTCCTGTACACAGAAGGGAGTATTATAGTAGTTATATTCTTGTACATAGGAGGCAGTATTATAGTAGTTATATTCTTGTACATAGGAGCAGTATTATAGTAGTTATATTCTTGTACATAGGGGCAGTATTATAGTAGTTATATTCCTGTACACAGAAGGGAGTATTATAGTAGTTATATTCTTGTACATAGGAGCAGTATTATAGTAGTTATATTCTTGTACATAGGAGCAGTATTATAGTAGTTATATTCCTGTACATAGGAGCAGTATTATAGTAGTGATATTCTTGTACATAGGGGCAGTATTATAGTAGTTATATTCTTGTACATAGGAGCAGTATTATAGTAGTTATATTCTTGTACATAGGAGCAGTATTATAGTAGTTATATTCCTGTACATAGGAGCAGTATTATAGTAGTTATATTCTTGTACACAGTAGCAGTATTATAGTAGTTATATTCTTGTACATAGGAGCAGTATTATAGTATTTATCATCTTGTACTTAGGAGGTAGTATTATAGTGGTTATATTTTTGTACATAGGACACAGTATTATAGCAGTTATATTTTGTATTTAAGGGCAGTATCTTAGTAGCTATACAGTATTTTTGTACACAGGAGAAACAGTGTCATTTTTAATTACTTTTTTTCATAATGGGACATTATTATAGTTGTTACATTTCCAAAATTCAGGTTGCTGATAGGCCCCAAGGTCAATTATTATCCAGAAATATGCCTATATTATGTAGAGGCCGGCGCCTCGTCATAACTTCAGCGTTTCCACCGCCATATATAGGGGTTATCAAGACGGCCGTCAAAAACACCGGTCTTAATAATTGACCCCCTATATATGTCTAATAGATATGCTGTGGGCATGGAAAATATTCATAGCATCAACATATTGTTCTGTTGGTTGTAACAGATATAATAAATGATAAAGTATGCTTTGCATGGCAGCAGGTAGGTTTCTAGAGATACTTTTATCTCGCTATTTATCTTAATTGACTCTCTACCCCCTCCCCCTCCCAGCTCCAAATTAAGTAGCTCCATCATTTTCCGTTGCTTCCCCCGTTCTCGAAGCCTTGCAGTGGTCTCCTGTCCATCTCACTGCTTCTTCTCTAGTCCCCTGTGCCTTGTGACTCTGTAGAGCGAGCTAATCTGTCCCCTGCCTGTATAGCATCCCTGCCTCCCCCTCCCCCGCTGTGATTACCCCTCAGCTGGTACAATAGTTCCTGTCTTGACGTCACCGCAGAATGTATTATCTATATTTGTCAATGTCACACAATCCTGAAATATCCAGGATATAATGAGACGCAGAGGGGGCAGTCAAAACAACAGACATCCTTTATAGCACTTTTTAACCGCCTCTGTGCTGGAATGGGTTATGGCAGACCCTATGGGATATAGAAGGAGGAACAAAAGATTGCCGCTGCGTGCCGTCTAATAGTGGACCCCATGGTAGGGTCAGGGTGGAGCTCGATGACGCATTACTACACGTCCCGGAGATTTGGACTCAATACTCTGATGTGAAAATCTTGAGGGACATTTACCGGCGATTTAGACACTCCTGCCGCCGGCCTCGATATAACTTAGGTTCTTTACTGGCGGTCGTGCGACTTGCTTAAATCTACTCCACCTCCCTTGCTGGTGTAGATTTAAGTCATTATGTATGGCGAAAACAGGCGTAGAAAATGATGCATCAGACGGGCCACCTCGGAAAAGTTGCAGATTCGGCTGATATTTGCGACAAAAATATTCCAAAAAGTGGCGTACTTCCCATAATAAATGATCCCCCCCCCCCTTATTCTTTTATTGGGTGGTCAGAGTTGACGTGAAAAGTCTGCATTTTCCCATTATAAACCTTCCTGCCACTGCGTGCAGTCTAATAGTGGACCCCATGGTAGGGTCAAGGTGGAGCTCGATGACGTATTACTACACATCCCGGAGATTTGGACTCAAAACTCTGATGTGAAAATCTTGAGGGAAATTTACCGGCAAATCTGCCCCAGTGCTGCTGAGCCAAGGAGCACTGGGGGTGGAGTTGGGCCTGCAGAGAGGAGTAGTGATCCTGAGGTGTGACGGGGCGGCTGTGGACCACTGCCTACACCTGAGTGACCACCCCAGGAGCAGAGACCTGCTGTTGATATTGCATGTGGTTCTGGACCACTTCTGGCCTGGAGACTGATAGCGGCGAAGCTCTGTGTCACAGTACCGTATGCAACCATTAAGTCTGTGCCCTCAACTAGAAACTGCAACCATCAAGTTAAGCTTTGCTAAATCCATGTGAGCTATTGCGTCATCCTTGAGTCGGGTACCGTGTCATAGTCATAGGCTATACACCTACATTTTTGACTTTCAACCCTGGTTCTTTAACCTCTCAAAGGGAACCTGTCACCGGGATTTTGTGTATAGAGCTGAGGACATGGGCTGCTAGATAGCCGCTAGCACATCGACAATACCCAGTCCCCATAGCTCTGTGTGCTTTTATTGTGTAAAAATAACGATTTGATACATATGCAAAATAACATAAAAGAGTCATATCTTACTTGTGTGACCAGAGAAGAGTCATATTTTCAAGCTCTGACTCATCTCAGGTTAATTTGCATATGTATCAAATCGGTTTTTATACACAATAAAAGCACACAGAGCTATGGGGACTGGGTATTGCGGATGTGCTAGCGGCCATCTAGCAACCCATGTCCTCAGCTCTATACCCAAAATCCTGGTGACAGGTTCCCTTTAAGTGCAGAGGTCAAAGGCTTATAATTGATGTAAAAAAAACTATACGGAATTGGCATCGCAGCACTGTAACTTTAGTTATTTTGCACGCTGAACATGGTAAAAAAATTAATTAACATTTTTTTGTTCATTCCCCCTCAAAAAGTTGTATGTGCAGATGAGGCAGATGGTCATCTTGATTCTAAACGAGAAAAGCTTTCATTTATTTTTTCAATGGCTTTTGTGACGCGATATCACAGTATGGTATTGCCGTAATCGCACTGACCTGCGCAATGAAGTCATGTCACTTATACCGCAGAAACCAATGGCGGAATTGATGTGTTTTTTCACACAAAAAATAATCAGGACAGGTCATTAATATATGATCGTAGGAGCGGCAGCATCTGGAGCAGGAGAAGTAAGTAAAAAAAAAATGTTATTTGCTCTGAGGCATGGGGGTCTGATCTGAGGCATGGAGGTCTTATCTGAGGCATGGGGGTCTCATCTGAGGTCTGAATGGAGGTCATTCACATTGGGGTCTGATCTGAGGTCTTATTGATTCCTTAGTAACATTGAGGGTCTGATTGGGGCTGTGAGCTGAGGTCTGATTAACATTGGGGGTCTGATTGGTGGTCTGATCTAAGGTCTTATGAAAAATATTTTATTCGTATTGTCCTCTAAAACCTAGGTGTGTCTTATGGGCAGGTGCGTCTTATACGGCAAAAAATACGGTATATAAAATTCACATAAATTCATACATATCTATTTTTTTTTTTGTTACCATTTTCTGTGTTATCACAGTTAAGGTGCAGAATTCAGCATTAGAATCGGCACATATATTTAATATGCAAATTCTGATTTTCTCAATTATAATAACATTTTCAATCACAAATGTCATGGTGATGACTTTCTCTTCTGACTTTATATGATTACTTCTTATGGTAATCGTGCACCTGTTCTGCTGATTATAAGCCCTGTTTCTAGTGCATTATGCAGCACAATGTATATATCAGCACCTGTCAGACCAGAAATACGGTGGGGCATTGGCCCAGTAGTCGTCCTGCATGTCAAGCAGGCCGTGACATCCTGGATTATGAAATATTCCCTGGTACAGAGAATGTAAAGCAGTTCTATAAGTGTCCTCGTCCTAGCAGGGAACCGCAAGCCTGTAAGCCTAACCTCATTGACAGATTTTACTCTGTATGGAAGGACGAACATTCATGGCTATAAAGCTTGGTGTTAGTCAAAGTCTGGCCTCAGATGGTTGTAATGCAGACATATGTTAGTGTCCATATGATGGCTGCAACATCCGGACCTCATTGGTTTTATTGAACTGACCTTAGATTATCACAAGGTGACCTAAAACTGGCTATTTTAGACAGCTGTCAACTGAAGACTTGCACTGCCAACAGATGTTCCTCCCAACTCACTATAGGGATAGAGAAATAAACTGCCGACAGACAACTCTGGAAGTAATCTTATCTCCCTTGAAAGCAAAAGCATCAGACATGTTCTAATCCAGCATGCCCATCCCTTCTTTCCCACATCATCTGCCATCATAAGAGAATCAGGATGCATCAATAGACATTACAGGGTCAGTCAGTCCGACGGTCAGGTTTGGTCACCATTGGACTAATATGCATGGGCATCTTTAGACTATAGATCCATGACTAAATCAAGGATCTAACCTTCCATTTGAAGCCTATATGACCTAGACTTAAGATTTTTTTTCTGGATGTGCATTAGAAAACAAACCCAAATGAGATGAGTCTCCATAAGGAGAAGCAGTACCTCCTAAGATATAGAATGATGAGGGCATATGTCCTAGAGTTGGACCACCCATTTAGGGCCATCCCTTCATTGGGTGCAGCAGACCAACCTTGTACTACATGTGAACATCACATCTGAACATCACAGCTTCAGATGACTTTAACAGTAGCTGGACCACCATATTATTTGAGGTTTTCTAGGTGAACAACCCTTTTAAAAAGTGTTTCCCCAAGATATAAACTTATCCCTGGTCCAACACAAAGGAAATAAGTATCTGATCATGGTGGTCTGACCACTGGGAATGGCGGACCCATGTCCCCTGTATGAATGGAGCAGCAGGTTGAGTATGCGCAATGCACTTCAATTCATTCTCTATAGGCCTGTTGGCTATTTCTGGTGGCAATAGACGTCATCGGTCATTTTTTCCTCAATGGAAGGGAAAGAGGATAAGCCATGTTGGTGGGATTTAAGAAAAGAAGGGCCTAAAGAAGATCTGACCAAATGGCTGGAAGCAAGACATATAATAATTGGATTTATTGATTGGGTGGAGTTGTCCCTCCAGTTTCTAGACAGTTCGTAGACTACCCATAAATGAGCTGATCCCACTGTGAAGGTTCTGAAATCAACAGGGATAAACCTTCCCCAATTTTTCGAGTCCTTGTTGACTGGAAGGTTACGTCTGTGGTAATGCTGTTTGTTAAATACACAACAATTTATGATCTGATCAATATCTATCATGAGCTCTGCACCGTGAGAAGACACAGTGGACTGGCTGACTTATGGTGGTACCCAGAATCCATAGTTGGTTGAATGCAGTGGGAGTACTGGACATAGTCAGGACCTTATGTATAACAGTGGGTACCTTGCACTTAAGACATGTTCAAGGTGAGTATTCATTGACTTAAATGGTATGTTCACCTTGGAACAACTGTAATTGATTGTCAGATGTTTTTGGTGGTGGTCAGTGAGCCGAGACCCCATTAATGAGTAGATTAAAAGATCTGAGGTGTCAAAGATTCTAGTCTATGGCTTCAGTAGGATATCAAAGTGCTGACAGCACTTCCACTGAAATCAATAGGATGGCAATGCCTGGTTGTCCATGGAAATGAAGCAAGAGTAGCACAACCCCGTTATTCTTACGAATGGCCTTGGACCCCCTAAGTTTCTCAGCTATTAAAAAAGTTGCCTGCTTTTTACAGTCCTCTTTTTTTTTTTTTAAAGATCCTGCAAAAAATATGATCACCGGACCTTCTGCTGTTAGGACCTCAATCAATCAGCCGAGAACCCAGCAGCAAGTCTTCAATTCCCCTGCAGCTCCACCCCAGGAGAAATGAGGAATTGCATAATTCCCACTGAAATGAATGGGCAGTCTCTGTAATACATGGACATGTTGGGTCTTCCAAAGGGAAAGAGACACCAAAATAGTGACAGTGTGCATCACACTGTTCAAGTGAGGCTGTGATTTAGTGACATTGTAATTTGTGCCATTTATCAGTTTTGGAGCATGTGGATGAGATTTCTTTAGGCACCGAATTAATTGAACCCGAATCAGGTATCTTGTAAAACGGCACCCAGCGCATAAGCATTCAATAGTGTTCTGTCACCACCAGACAGGAGGTAATTGCAGTCAGTGTCGGACTGGGGTACCTAGGGACCACCAGTAAAATCTATTTTGGGGGCCCACCGTACGGATACATTTAAATATAATAAATAATCTAACAAGTTTTTTATATGAACATAGGCTGGTTGAGGTGCTGAACATTGAATATATGTATGTAGTGTACTAAATCTGTGTTTTAGAGGACTAGAGGGGGTTATACACCAATTTCCAGGGCAATCTGAGCAACTTTGGACCTGAAACAAACTTTTTGAAAAATTTGACGAATCCAAAACGAATCAAATCTTGAAAGACTCGCTCATCTCTAGTGCAAATCCATAGAATTTACACCCTGCAAAAATACTCATTTATGAGCTATGGTACGCTGTTTTCTTGTCTAAAAAAGTCACAGATGGCGTTTTTGCAACTTTGTTTGGGCGACTTTTTGCTATTTGTCACAAAAACTCCAGATCAGCCCGGGATTATGGGGCATTTACCATGTACGAATTTTCAAAATGTCGCAAAGACGTGGCATTACACTCGCACCACATATATTAAGGTGCACCCGTTCATAAATTTGGTGCAGGCACACTAAGCAAAGCCAGCCTTAAGACTGACATAAAAACAACCTTGAGGCCCCTTTCACACGGGCGAGTATTCCGCGTGGGTGCAATGCGTGATGTGAACGCATTGCACCCGCACTGAATCCTGACCCATTCATTTCTATAGGGCTGTGCACACGAGCGGTGATTTTCACGCATCACTTGTACGTTGCGTGAAAATCGCAGCATGCTCTATATTGTGTGTTTTCCACGCAACGCAGGCCCCATAGAAGTAAATGGGGCTGCGTGAAAAATCGTGCATGTTCCCGTGATGCACCCGCACCTTTTCCCGTAACGCCCGTGTGAAAGAGGCCTAAGGCTCATGCACACAAATGTATTTTCTTTCCGTGTCCGTTCGCTTTTTTTTTTTGCTGACCGTATGCATAACCATTTATTTCAATGGGTCCGCAAAAAGACAGAAGTTACTCCGTGTGCATTCCGTTTCCGTATGTCTGTTCCGCAAAAAAATAGAACATGTCCTATTATTGTCCACATTACAGACAAGGATAGTACTGTTCTATTAGGGGCCATCTGTTCCGTTCCGCAAAATACAAAATGCACACTGACGTCACCCATATTTTTTGCGGATCGTTTTTTTCCGCACTGCAAAATGCATACGGTCGTGTGCATAAGCCCCTAAATGCTTTGCTTAGAATAGACACTCACCATAGAGTGATTACACTGCAGTAACATCTGTGACCACCAGGTGGAGCTATTCTTTCCTCTGAACCATATCATATAGTTTTACAATGTACATTTGTAGATCACAAAAGGCAGGATTGTTATGTACCGCACAATTTAATGGGATATATATATATATAGTATTTCTTTAAATTGAGTCTTTTCCTCTTAGTTTTTCTCAGTTTACTTATGCATTACACCCATAAAATTTGGCTGTCAGTAAATTTTGTAGTGGTGACAGTAAAAAGTCAAATGTCAGATACTAAGAGACCATCTTTATGAGTTTCACCATAGAAAGATCAATGAACTTTTGGCTTACACCCCTATCCTTGGAGGTGCAACATTGTTTCAACAAAGTAACAGGTATCACTGGGCCATTGCAATCTTAGGCTACTTTCACACTTGCGGCAGTGTGATCCGGCGGGCAGTTCCGTCGTCGGAACTGGCCGTCGGATCCGCCGATCTGCTGCTGACTGAAAGCATTTGTGAGACGGATCCGGATGCGGATCCGTCTCACAAATGCATTGCAAGGACAGATCCGTCTCTCCGCTTGTCATGCGGACGGACGGATCCGTCTTGTACATTTTTCTCATTTTTACCGATCTGCGCATGCGCATGCCGGAACGACGGATCCGGCATTCCGGTATTCTGAATGCCGGATCCGGCGCTAATACATTCCTATGGGAAAAAATGCCGGATCCGGCGTTCAGGCATGTCTTCAGTTTTTTTCGCCGGAGAGAAAACCGTAGCATGCTACGGTTTTCTCTTTTGCCTGATCAGTCAAAACGACTGAACTGAAGACATCCTGATGCAAACTGAACGGATTGCTCTCCATTCAGAATGCATGGGGATAAAACTGATCAGTTCTTTTCCGGTATAGAGCCCCTGTGACGGAACTCTAGTGCCGGAAAAGAAAAACGCTAGTGTGAAAGTACCCGGATACTGCCATACAATATGGCTTCCCATAGGAGCATTGGGTGGATTGAATGTTTACCATTTGCATTTGCAAAATTGATCCAATAGCAATAACCGATCAGATCACATGACACAATTTAAAGCTACAGTGCACAAATTTTTTGGGGGAAAAATCAATGTCACCAATTGAAAGGAAACCCGTGCAATATAAATGCAATATTGGCTTGAAGCACCAAGTGGCTTCTTATCCCCACTAGGGAGGCAATTAAAATGAGTTTTAAGGACGGCACGAAAATAATGTGGCGGGTGAGGCACCGCCAATGTGCAGCCTGGATAGGAGAAATGCTGTGTCTCGCTTGCTATTAACTCCTTGTCTGCTGAGCCCCCCACCCACCACCCAGAGGCCAGGCGTGGAAATAAATATATAAACGAGTTTAAAAATCAATAAGGAATGTGACATTATCTTCCAGACAGGGCTCCTCGTCCTGACAGTGTAAAGCAGAGGGGAAACCTTTGTAATGTTAAAGACAGGCAGTCGCATCTAGAGGGAAATAATGTGAATAGGTACTACAGATCACCATAGAAACCGGGCCAAGGCTCGGCGCTTCTGCTCAGCTAATCAAAATATAACGGAGAACTGAACAGGCCCTGTCATTAACCAGCCGTGTGCTGGAGGGAGATGCGCAGGCCCTGCCCTTAGCCGAGCAGCCAAGAAACGCGCAAGTCCTGTCCTTAACCATCGCTGTGCTGGATAGAGGTGCACAGGCCCTGCTCTTAGTCATGACCAAACCGTGCACAGGTCCTTCCTTAACCATCGCTGTGCTGGATAAGGTGCAGGGACCCTGCCTTCACTCATGAGTCTGACTGGGGTATAAAATCATGCACAGGTCCTTCCTTAACCATCTGTGTGCTGGATAGAGGTGCACGCAAACCCTGCAAAACCATGCACGGGTCCATCCTTAACCATTGGTGTGCTGGATAAGGTGCAGAATCCCTGCCTTTACTCATGAGTCTGATTTGGGTATAAAACCATGAACAGGTCCTTCCTTAACCATCTGTGTGCTGGATAGAGCTCCTTAACTATCTCTGTGCCGGATAGAGGTGCACACAAACCCTGCAAAACCATGAACAGGTCCTTCCTTAACCATCTGTGTACTGGTTAAAGGTCCTTAACCATCGGTGTGCTGGATAGAGGTACACAGACCCTGCAAAACCATGCACCGGTCCTGTCCTTAACCATTGGTGTGCTGGAGAGAGATCCAAAGGCCCTGCCTTTACCCATCACTGTACTATATAACCATGCACAGGTTAACCATCACTGTGCTGGATAGAGGTACTCGGGTCCTGACCTTAGTCATGACTGGGACACAAAACCATGCACCTGTCCAGTTCTTAACCATCGCTGTGCTGGATAGAGATGCTCAGGCCCTGCCCTTAGCCATCACTGGGCTACATTACTAAGCAATGGCCCTGTCTATTTCCATCGCTGGGCTGGGTAGTAATGCACAGACCCTGCCCTTACCCATGAATGCACTACAAAGCGGACAGAGGCGGCCTATCCTTGATTGACCATTGCTGTGCTTAATAAAGATATAAAGGTCTCGCCCTTAACCATCACTGAACTATAAAACCTGTCCTGATGTAGAACAGATGTAGACGCCATGCCCCTAAATGTATGAAACGCAAAACCCCCTGTCTGCAATCATCATAGAGCTGCACAGGAAGAAATGTATAGACCCTGCTCCTAACCAAGGGAGATCCCCAGCCCTGCCCTTACTCATTGACATGCCATCGTGAGCATGCCCACATAGAGATGCAGGTGCCAAGATGGGAAAGAGTGGGCATCTTAAGATGGGGATACCCCTTTAATAGGTGCCAGATTATCAAATGGTCATAAAAAGTTATATAAAAGTATATATATTTTTACAGCCTAAATATCTTCTGCTTCTGGTCTTCCAGACCATTTACAGTTAGTCAGTGATGCAATCTCATTGCCATATAACCAGAGTTTCTGAACTAGCAGACGCTAGTGGAATTGGTACGTGGTCTCTATGGGACCCTTAGATAGAGTAGGCTCAGTCTAGGTTGGTCTCCTTTGCTTTTAGGGTGAAAGTACTTGTGCAAGACTCCCCTCTACAGAAGAACTGGTCTAGGGGTGATGGAAATTTGTTGGGGGGGGCACCACCAGACCCTTACATATGGTTAGTCCCAGCTCAGTCTTTGCTATGGTGCCCCCGCTCTTCTGTGGACTCCATTGCCTTTCATCAACCTAGTTCCTGTCCTTGGTTGATACATTGTAGCACAGTGTGTACTTAGATGTATCAAGGGTCCATAAATGGCTGTAATTACCAATGAAAGAGAATTCTATGCAGCGTCCAATAATGAGGCCACATTAGAGATTATTGCTCGTTGCAATCCATTTCAAGGCTTCAGCTCGGGGCTGGAGGAAAAATGCGCTTTGCTGTTTCAGATATTTCTGGGTTGAAGGGTTCACTTGACATCTGGGTGCAATAATAACACATAGGGTCACTCAGGGCACTACCAGGCATCAGAGGGTAGGTAGAAAGGACCAAGTCAAAGTACCTCCAAAAGACGGAGGAAAACAAGGGGTGAGAATGTCATAATATCTTATGCCGCCCCCACTATTCTATCAAAATGGGAACCAGCGTTGTTGTTTTTTTCTTTCTTCTAAAACCCCAAAAATATTCGATGAATAATCTTGGTCATTCTGGATACACCTTTCCCATCACAGCAGATATTTTGTAATATCGGTCCCTCACTGCAGGGACATTGCCAGTACCAGGTCCCATTGTGATCTGTGTATAGAAGCTCTGTGATTGTCAAGTCATGGATGTGCCCATTACGATCCTGGTGCCTATAGGGTCCAGGTACATCTGGAGCCAGCCCTGGACTTAAAGGCTATGCGCATCTTCAGAGGCAATTTTTGTTTATGATTAGCATTTTACTCATTTTTGGCTAAAAATCATATTTTCAATTGGCCTTTATTAAAAAAATATTGAGGTGTTCTGTCACAAAGGGTTAGCTGTTTTTCTAGCTGTGTGCATCATACAGGCCATCTAATAAACCTTATCCCTAAACTACTAAGAGGTCATAAACACTTATTTACAGTAAGCCACATTCCTACCAGTAAGATAAGGATTGAGCTTTTATGATGATGTTTATAGGGTCTGAGAGCGGAGATAAGGAGCCTGTCAGCTCCCCAACTAACGGAAAAGAGAGAAAATCCAGTAGGCTGCTTCTAGAGCATCTCAGCTCTGTACGGAGAAAAGGGCACCATATTGAAAAAAATGATTTTTAGCTCAAAATTAGTACAATGTAATAATAATAAAAAAAATTGCCCCCAAAGGTGCACCTAGCCTTTAAGGCAGGTTTACACCACACTGATGTAACAGCCGATTGTCGGGAAGGAAGTGTTCCTTCCTGACAGTCAGCTGCTCGTTCTGTGAAGGAGACCACTGCATTTACATGGGCAATCTCCTTCACTGTATGAGGACAGGGGAATCGCTATTTCGATCACTTGTCCCCATACAGAATGATTGTTTCTGGGCAGCAGATCGTTGTTTGGACAACATGATCTGCTGCCCAGAAACGATAATTGGTGTACATGCACGAACAACATGAGCGTTTCACTCGTTCATCGGGTGTTCGGTGGCACATTTACATGGGCAGCTTGTCAGGAACAAGCGTTTGCAGGATTAATCTGCCCCGAAAATCGGGCAGTCTAAATCCACCTTTAGATCCTGAATAAGTTTACATCTAGTACTGCAACAGCAAAGTAAACCACAGATACAATGCAGGCAGTGCCAGCCATCACCAAGCGCAGGAGAAATCCCAAATCCCAGACCCAATAGAGCAGATAAAGTAAAATAGGTTTAGTTTGCACTACCATATTGCACCTGCGCCATGTTTAGTTGGTGTCAAATTTCTGATTTGGATTGTTAAAGGTGTGTAAATCTTTGATGTTGTTTTAGAAAGTGGTGAAGGGAAGATGTGACACAATGCAACACAAAAATCCCTAACTGCAACACAGAAAACCACTGGGCTTTATATTATCAGAATGTAGAGCTAGGTTCATATCTCCATTTGATAAATTCAGTTGTCTGCTCTGGCAGAGGCACCTCCATGTGATGAATGGGATCCTTGCCTTTGTTAGCTAGAGGAAAGATAGTCGCTACCATTCTGTCACAACTGGGGGAATCTATGAGATCTTGGTGATGACACAGAGGTGTTGGAAAACTTCCATGAGATGAATGGCATCCTTGACTTTCTTATGTAGGGAGAAGATGGTGTCTACTACTCGGACACGACTGATGGAATCTAGGAGATCTTGGTTATGGCACAGAGGTGTTGGAAGACCTCCATGAGATGAATGGGATCCTTGCCTTTCTTATGTAGAGCAAAGATAGTGTCTACCACTCTGACGACTGGTGGAATCTATGAGATCTTGGTAACAGCACAGAGGTGTTGTAAAACCTCCAAGAGATGAGTGGAATCTTTACCTTTCTTATGTAGGGGAAAGATGGTGTCTACCACTTGGTCATGACTGGTGGAATCTATGAGATCTTGGTGATGGCACTGAGGTGATCTCAGATCCCATGTAGTCTCAGTTGTGGATACTGGTGTAGAAGTGGTCATGAATCTGATATAGTCATACTGTAATTTGAAATGGAAAGGAAAAACACTATCTTGCCCCACTTGGGCAAATTAGGTCATGTCATCAATCCAAGAGTAGTCTACCCATTGTTTAGAAGCAGTAACTTGATTTGCTGGATGGGTATGGAGATTGCACAAGGAAGTCCTCCTAACCTCCACTTTGGGTGGCAGCTGTGTGGTACGATGTGTAATCTCACATACTATGGCAGTACGTCACACCCTTCTGGTACGTATAACATGCCGGTGACCTCGTAGGGTATCTCCTCCTTACAACCTTTACATTATGAGCTTATTTGGCTTACGGACAATAATAACGCGCTGCCTGAGCTGTATACTCCTCGCATAAAGGTCTTTGGCCTAATATCAAGATTCTGAGCCAGTGGCGACATATTTCCGAATTCAAAGTGATCCCCCTTTTCATTTCCGCCAGCTATTCATTCCTCCCAAAGCCTTCGACACGCCAGCGACAATTATAGAATGACATTTTCTATTCTTCCAGATAAAAATTGATGCGGGAACAGCAGAAGTAGACGGAGGGAGAAAACAGAGGAAATGAGAAGAGGAGAGAATACTGCAGAGACGACAGAGGCCGCGTGGAAATTAACATTTACACCGGATAGACTAATATGATGACAACTTTACTCTTTCACTGCTGGACTGGAGTAATATAGAGTAATCTATAGAGGATGGCTAGAATATAGCCACTGTTTATGGGGTACGTGGTAGGCACTGTTTATGGGGTACGTGGTAGGCACTGTTTTTGGGGTACGTGGTAGGCACTGTTTTTGGGGTATGTGGTAGGCACTGTTTATGGGGTACGTGGTAGGCACTGTTTATGGGGTACGTGGTAGGCACTGTTTTTGGGGTATGTGGTAGGCACTGTTTATGGGGTACGTGGTAGGCACTGTTTTTGGGGTATGTGGTAGGCACTGTTTATGGGGTATGTGGTAGGCACTGTTTATGGGGTACGTGGTAGGCACTGTTTATGGGGTATGTGGTAGGCACTGTTTATGGGCTACGTCGTCGGCACTGTTTATGGGGTACGTGGTAGGCACTGTTTATGGGGCCCTCTATGGTAAGCAAGTTTTGAGAGACATTTTCTGATAGGCACTGTTTTAAGGGCACTTTTTGGTAGGCACTGTTTTAAGGGCATTTTTTGGTAGGCACTGTTTATGGGGCACTTTCTGGCAGACTGTTTTGAAGACCATTTTTTCTGGTAGGCACTGGTTATGGTGATACTCTGTGGCAGGCACTGTTTATGCAGGTTCTCTCTGTTGGGTGCCTTAGATGTAGTCACTCTCCGACAGGTATTATTTATGGGCACACTCTCTAACTGATACTATATACAGGAGCACTCTCTTCTAGGCACTGATTATAGGTGCACTCTCTCTTAGAACCTGTCTGTGAAGGCAATCTCTGGCTGGCACTGTTTATTGGGGCACTCTCTGGTTGACACTGTTTATAGGGCACTCTCTGGCTGGCACTGTTTATAGGGCACTCTCTGGTTGACACTGTTTATAGGGCACTCTCTGGCTGGCACTGTTTATTAGGGCACTCTCTGGTTGTCATTGTCTATAGGGGCACTCTCTGGCTGGCACTGTTTATAGGGGCACTCTCTGGCTGGCACTGTTTATTGGGGCACTCTCTGGTTGTCATTGTCTATAGGGGCACTCTTTGGCTAGCACTGTTTATAGGGACACTCTCTGGCTGGCACTGTTTATAGGGGCACTCTCTGGCAACCATGTCGATGTAGTCAGTGACCCTTCAATACAAACAGATAAGCTGCAAGATATTGAATACTAGAGATTAATTTTTAATGGGGAAAATATCAACAGTGAAAAATGTCCCGTAAAATGGTTAGAAAAATTAATTCCTGGAAATGCTATATCATAACCAATATGGCTGCAATTATAGCTCCCACATGTGTAGCCTATCACCCAGATTTCGACCTTCCTAGACCATCTGCCTCCATATTGCTACAGAATTGTCCGATTCTGCATTTTGGGAGAGTCAGAATGCAGTGGCACCCTTTGCCACCATGGAAAAAAAAAAAAAAAGCAAAAGCTTGGGGCCCCAGAGATAAAGGGACCCCTGCTGGTCACAAACGGCCGTAAAAAAAAAAAAATTACTAAAGGGGAGCTGTAGGGCAGTAGTGCCCAGGCTGCACTGCTAAGGCAGACGGAGGTGGAGCTTAATGAGGCTATGGGGTGGAGCTTAGAGCCAAAAATGCCCGCCCCTGATTAGATGGTCGACATTCAAGTAATATATGTATGGCCCCCTTTACATTGGTTGTCACCAAGCTTTCCCCAAAACAGATAGAATTTTTTCTCTTTTCTAAAGAAATGATAACTTTTTAATTTTTATTTTTTTAATAATTCATCCACTGAAGGGTTAATTGAAGTTCATCCTATCGGTCCTGCAGTATACCAGAGCCCGTACCGGTAAAGACTTCTGAGCAGTCCCTTTTAGTACGACCACGACCAGCGCGCTGACTCACACTTACAAGAAATCCTCTGGTCTGTTACTTAGAACCACACCCCGCTGCTCAGTCCCAGCCATCCCTCGTCAGTGGCAGCACATGACGGCTACGCCGGCAATAAATAGATCCAGCCACATAATCACCTTTTTTATTTCCCCCCTCTTTTTTAGCATTCTTATTTTTCGCTCCTGACGTCTGTGCCAAATGAAGGATGTTCTCTTATTTTGTTTTACAGAAAGAAATTGAAAAGTAATGAGTCATTGCCTTAGATTGCTAGTAAAACGCGGGCGCGCGTCTGTGTCTTATTCTAACCCAAAAACTAATCAGTGGTAATTTTCTTTTGAAGGAAGTGATGGCAGGAAGCTCGTTAAAAGGGCAGGCTCTTAATTCGTGTGTTTGTCTCAAGGGTAACAAAACATATTATACACGGGGTCCTGGTGTATTAGAGAGAACATGCATGGGCTGGCGCGTTTCGCATCTGAGAGGTGACCGCTGAGAAAGATCAGGCAAAATAATGTATACATAACTGTAAAGGGATATTATAATGCCTGGCGGCTACTATGGGGCTCTTGTACAGAGGGGGCTCTATGAGGCTCTTGGTCGGTCATACCTATTTTGCAACTGGGTGGCGAGAAGGTGTTGTTAGCAAGCAAGAAGCTATGGAGCTGACCCAAAAGACCTGGAAATGGTGTGGAGGGCAAAGCAAACACTGGGCATTTCTGTCCTGGAGGGTTAAAGAAGTACAGATACATTGTTTTTTGGGAAATTGTAGGTGGCCTGCTCATATGGGAAAATATAGCCAATTATAAACATGTGCCCATACACATTAGAAGATGATAGCATCAATAGGTGCTCATTTTTGCCAGAAAATCTGCCCATTAAATGGACCCTAAGGATGAGAACAAGAAGAAAACAAGATCTGTTGGGGTCCAGCATGCCTGCAGTTCTCCAAGAACCCCATGACCCTCATCTCTATCAGAACCCTTGTTTTTGGGCTGTGGTCTCCAAACTGTAGTTCTCCAGGAAGCAACTGTTGAAAAAATAGAGGGACGGAGTGGGGCAAAGCCTTAGTGGAGGCCCGGACATGACTGGGTTTGTAGGCAGGATAGGGATAATAAGGGTTTATAGAATCGGGAGGCAGGGGTTAGTGGAGAGAGCGGGAAGAAGGGTTTGGTGGTCCAGGCCAAGAGGGAATAGAAACCCCATCCCTAACAGCTCCCCTAGAGGGAATAGAAACCCCATCCCTAACGGACCTCTTAATGAAAGGTACCTTTGCTCCCCTACTCTTAGTAGGGGAGCAAAGGTACCTTTCATTAAGAGGTCCGTTAGGGATGGGGTTTCTAGTCCCTCTTGGCCTGGACCTGAAGAATAGCCGTCCCACTTGCCCTTCACTTCTGAGCTGTTGGTGAGTGGTGTGAGGGTTGTGTACATTTTCTTGCTGTCTCGAGGTCTTCGATGGCATTTGCTAAAGGGGTTGGAGACCTCTGTCATGGAAGAAGGTTTTGCTGGTGGTTTCCACTCTTAAACCAATGGTTGTGGTCTCCTGATGTATTTTTAAATCCCCTTGAAACAGTGCTGTGTGACTGGGGATCACTTTTTTAGGTATCACAAAAATAAGGCCTTCTAAGACCTCCATGTGGAGCCTGCCTTCTCAAGGTTTTGTATTTATTACAGATAATTTTGAATGTTCATACCTGTTTGTTAATAAAGAGGCTGCTGTGGACTATAGGTATATTCCATTATCACGCAATGTATCAGTGTCTTTATTTAGAGGGCAAGAACTGGGGGTCCAGTTGGGGTATCCTGGCGCATACACAATACCCTAGTCAAGGTTTCCAAACTCTAGAACCATTACAACAACACCATCCTTTACAGACTCCTACAACTCCCTGTGATTAAACTCTGGATGCAAGGATCCCATCTTTCCAAATGGGTCAATGTTGAGTTGAAATAATCATCCAACGCAACTGATATCCCCCATACATGGTCCAATTCAATCTTGCATGACCAACTTCATTTTCAAGGTTCTTCTGAAGATGCTATGGTAAGACTATACTATGGTGGTGGAATAGTACAGTAGTCAACGATCTGAATCCAGACAGAGGACTATATGCATGGAATTAGTATATTATCTCTGCCAAAACCTGCCATACACACAAGACGATGATCAGCCGCATTGCATTCGTATCAACGATCCTACCAGGGAATCAGGCTTTAAAAAGAGAGCCGACTCCCTGGTCTTTGAGCGCAATGGCAAATGACTGGCCACATTGGTCCGGTCATGCCATAGACCAGGGCTGGCCTACCTGCGGCTCTCCAGCTGTTGTAAAACTACAACTCCCACCATGACCTGCTGTAGGCTCATAGCTGTAGGCAGACTGGGCATGCTGGGAGTTGTAGTTTTGCAACACCTGGAGAGACGCAAGTTGGCCATCCCTGCCATAGACTGACATAGACCATCTGGCAATGGCAGAAATTTTGCAACCTGGTCGATCATGAATGACCATTTGACCATTTGTCATTTGCAACAGCCATCATGAATGACCATTTGTGCTAGTTCTACAAATGATGGTCATCGGAAATAGCCGCAATCAGGTATGGTCAGCAGCGCCGTTCATTCGGATTTCCCGTATGGATTTTTGATCAGTTTTTACTGGGTTTCCGCACCAAATCATCACTAAAATATGAATGAGCTACTTGTGGATTTTTATACGGATTTCCAGCAGATTTTGTATTGCAAATGGTGAACCCTGCACTGAAAGAATGCACAAACAATTGACGTGCTGTGGATTTCTAGCTGCGCAGCGCAGGTCAACTTCCATGCGGAAAACTTCTGCACTGTGTACATCAGATTTAGAAAATCTCATCTACGTAGCTGTCACGGCATTAAGGCCTCATGCACACAACCATAACAGATCCGTGCCCGTATTGCGGCCCACAATAGATGGGCACCGGCTCCTGTGAATGCCTTATCACGGATGCCGATCCATTGACTTGACTGGGGCTGCAATCTGGAAGATACGGTGCGGAGCGGAACGGAGGCATGGATCGAAAGCCTGCCTGTGCCTCCGCACCTCAAAAAAGTAGTGCATTTTTTGCAGTGCGGACCGTCAGATGTGGATTGCGGACCCCATTGAAGTGAATGGATCCGTGTCGGCAGATGCAGGGCACATGGTCGGTGGCCGTACATTGCGGTCTGCCGTGTGCACGAGGCCTTTACTCTGTGTGCATATACCCTTAGGCCCCTTGTACACAACCGATATTGTTTCTGTTTCAGGTTTTCATCTGATCTGTATCCGTTTTTGCACCCGGGTATATTCAGTTTTTTAGTCCGTTAGACTTTACTGGGTGCCTCGGATCAGTGAAAACGGGCATGAATAGGACATGTTCTAAAAATATCGGAACAGATACACGGATCCCTTAAAATAACTGAAGTGTACATTATGCCATTGAATTGCATTGTTTCTATTTCTATCCAAGTGACACCAATTATAAAAATGGGCAAAAGAATTGGTCGAATGCAAAGGGGCTTTAGGCCTTGTTCACATTTCCGTTTTTCCCTACGTGTGCTGTCTGCGTTTTCTGTGGGCAGCACCAGTACCTATCGATTTTAATATGTTTGTTCAGACACTGGGGGTCAGTGAATAAATCACGGAGACATGCACTACTTCGTGATGTGGACCAAACAAGCCCATTGAAGTCTATAGGTCTGTGAAAAAATATCTGAGCATCCGTGTTTAGGTCCGTTTTTCCACTGATCGCTTTTGAAAATAATTTTAAGCTGAGCAGTGTCTGTGCAATATGGATGACACACGGAGGGCAAAAAAACAGACACACGGACCAAACACGGATCCTTCAGGGACATCTGCGCGGATGAAACGCACATCAAACAGACACGGAAATGTGAACGAGGCCTTAGTCTTTAGAAATAGTGATGAGGTGAGTGCGCTCTCCCATCTGATGAAAAAGGGTATACTGCCATATACCAGCCCAAAGGAAGCCGAAAGGTTGGTCTTCCTGAGAAGCTAGCCCTAGGATGAATGTATGCCGCACAGTGGGGGTGGGACAACAAATCCAATGCGACCCCGCCCCTGCAGAACTAAAGTGGCTCCTCCGTGTCCTACATTAAAGGGATGTTCCATCTTACCCCAGGTTGTGCTACCACTTGGATGACCTCTAGGACCGCCACCGATCCTGTAAATGAAGGGCCACAAAGCCAATACCATGTTTTAAATGAGACCCTGTGGGCGACCTACATCATTTTATGCCTGTACCGCTATCCACCTCGAAACGCTGTGTGAATTGGCAACATAAGCAAATTCTCTGATTCACAATGAACTAATCTCTGAAACCATTTTCTTCAGGGTGCATTCAAACATCCGCAAAATAGGGATCCGCAAAAATACGGACGTCCGTGTTGCATCCATTTTTTTTTTTTGTGTGGATCCATTAAAACAATGCCTATTCATTTCCGCGAGACAAAACCTAAACGGACACGGAAAGAAAATACGTTCGTGTGCATGAGCCTTTAAGCCCAAGATGGCAGGTCAGATAACAAAGGGTCATACTACAGACCTCCAGGGTTATCCTTATTGCACACTCATTACTGTCTGGTTCCCAAGAGGTTCTGCAGCAGCTGCTATTGTATGAAGAGCCGGTTTTAGCTATGGTGAGATGACGGCGGCGGCCGCCAGCTCTCCGGCTGTAGTGCTGTAATGTATGATTGCACTTGGAATGAGATGCCGGCGCGCTTGCTCATGGATAAGGGGTGAGGATGTTCCTATTAGCCTTGAAACGCTGCTACAGATCAGTCACAATCCTCCGCTGCTCCTGATGTATGCGGATCACTGAAGAATAGACAATCTCCATTACCACAAAGGCAAACAAGGCGCCCTGCTTAGCGCTGATTAACTGCAATTAACGGGTTCTGCCGGAGCCGCTCACCTGTGCAGAGCATGCTCCTTCTAATGGCACAGATACTGCCGGGGAAAAGCTGACCTAACGGGTGTAGAAAAACCATTTTCAAATACCCTACTAGGGTAAGGCTACATGCACACGACCGTATGTGTTTTGCGGTCCACAAATTGCGGATTCACAAAAAAAAACGGATGACGTTCCGTATGGCATCCTTTTTTTTTTTTGGGCGGATCCATTGTAATAATGCCTATCCTTGTCCACAAACTAGAAAAAAATAGGACATGCACAATTTTTTTTGCGGACATACTGATGCAGACAGCACACGCGTTTTTTGTGGATCCATTGAAATGAATAGGTCCGCATCCTATCCGTAAAAAAAACGGATCGGACACGGAAACAAAATATGGTCGTGTGCATGAGGCCTTAGACTGCACGATGCGACTGAATGCATGCAGCTAAGCCCCACCAGCCAGGGGTGCACCTAGCCTATCTGCTGGCTGAGGCAAAAACTGAAACGCCCCCCTCTTTCCCCCACCTGGTGCTGCCTGAGGCAATCGCCTCACCTCTGCTGAAGGGGTTGTCGAAGCGCGTGGAGGACATTTCTTAAAGGTTTGTGCCACAAAAAATATTGTAGTTTTCAAACCAGCACCTGGATCTGAATAATTTTGTAATTGCATGTTATTAAAAATTTTGTGAAGCCACTGAGTTATTCAGTAAAATCCATCTGTATAGCGCCACCTGCTGGTCGTATCATTTCTTATTTCTTTGTCCGGCTCACTGAGAAGGCCGCACGTGCTCAGTTTTATCCTTCAACTGCCTCCTGAGCTGTGATAGGGAGAGAGCTGCAGCAGAAAGAACACACCCCTTGTGCTGTCAGCATGATATAAATCTAGCAGAGCAATTAATAGGGGGGGGGGGTGTCCTGGTTTTATGTGAGGTACAGGGCTGGTTCTGGCTTTGTTAGAAAGAGATTGTCATGTCCTATATGATGGCTGATTTTAGTTTTTTACATTAGTCGTGGGATAACTCCTTTAACCCCCCTACACACCGGTCTTAGTTTACTTGCCAGCAGTGGATGATGTGCTGCATACACCATGTGACTGCTGCAGCCGACCACTGACCTGTGGTCTGGTACTGTATACCGCTGAAGCTAGTGATGTGGCTTATATGGCACATCCTTGAAATGGCTGGAAAGTATATCCTTTTTTAAAAAAATATAACACTTTTTTAACTTTTTTTCACATTTATTGGCTCAGGACACTTTTTAAAATAACGCAGGATCACCCCTTTAATTACCCCCAGGCCACTTTGCTTTGGTCAGGCTATTTACACTTAGGCCGTGTCACTGGTGCGGTTCACTGTGCCAGTTTTTGCCATGTAGGCTGCCTGCATGCATGCCCTCTCGCGTACTGGCTGCAGGCTGACACCTGTGTTGTATGCTGGTTGCTTGGGACTGAGTGCTGGCTGCAGTGTCTGGTGTGAACTATGCCAGCGAATGTGTGTACTCCCTGTGTCTGTATCTCTGCGGTTTCTGTCTCTGTTGCCATGTAGGCTGGCTGCATGCCCTCTCGCGTACTGGCTGCAGGCCTGACACCTGTGTTATGCTGGTTGCTTGGGACTGCGTGCTGGCTGCAGTGTGTGTGTGTGTGTGTGAACCGTGGCCTGTATCGTTTGTTCTATGGTTCTGGTTATCCTGGTTCTGATGGGGTTAACATTCCCTGATCTGTTCCTTGGAGTGGCTTATCAGGTGCTCTCTTATGCAGCTATATCTATCTGTAAACTGTGGGGCTTGTGGTCAGTCTATCTTCTGCCTTACTGGGTGTAGCACCTTGCTGCTGCCGCCGCCATCTACCCTTTTGTGTAGTGTCGCCTGGTAAAGCTTGTTGTCTCTGTACCTGTCCTGTGATTATGTTGATGTTATTCCCTTTTCTGATCTGTTGTACCTGTTTCTGTGCCTTGTCCACTCTGTCCTGTGTCCAGCCTGGCAGTGCTAAACTGCTTCTGTTCCTGTCTGTTCCTTGTCTGTCCTGCAGTGCCTTACTGCTTCTGTTCCTGTCTGTTCCTTGTCTGTCCTGCAGTGCCTTACTGCTTCTGTTCCTGTCTGTTCCTTGTCTGTCCTGCAGTGCCTTACTGCTTCTGTTCCTGTCTGTTCCTTGTCTGTCCTGCAGTGCCTTACTGCTTCTGTTCCTGTCTGTTCCTTGTCTGTCCTGCAGTGCCTTACTGCTTCTGTTCCTGTCTGTTCCTTGTCTGTCCTGCAGTGCCTTACTGCTTCTGTTCCTGTTTGTTCCTTGTCTGTCCTGCAGTGCCTTACTGCTTCTGTTCCTGTCTGTTCCTTGTCTGTCCTGCAGTGCCTTACTGCTTCTGTTCCTGTCTTTGTCCTATGGGTCCCTGGGTTCTTCAGAGGGAGGATCTCTAGCCTGTGTGCAGCTCTGCCTGAGACCGCCATGCTTCCATTCCGCTTGGGGTCCAGGCATCTGCTTCTGTGCTGGTTCCTGTTTGTCTTTTTGTCTGTTCCATGTCCTGTGTTTGCTTGGGTTCCAGTTCTGTTGTCTGTTCCGCTGGTGCTAGCACCAACGTGGTTCTTTGCAGGTTGGGGCCAAGTGTACCGGGACCTTCCTGAAGGTGCGACCAGTGATCCCTCGGCCCAGTTCATCCCCCACCACCAGGGGCTCTGTGAAGAACGGGGCTCTCTGGATTTTGCCTCTGCACTTGGTTCTGTGGTAGGTCTACCACTATTGCCTAACCTACATGTGTAATAAAGTATTCTGTCGGTCCCTGGTCTGTATTGGGCCTCCGGCACGTAAGAGGCCAGGTTCACATCACTGTTTCATTTTTCTGATCCAGCAAAAAAATAAAGGATCCTGTATTTTAAGCATCCAGTTCTGCACACGTTTTCGGCGTTTTTGTCCCAGATCTATTATTTTAGATGAAGGAAAAATAAATTTATCTAAAATAACGGATCTCAGACAAAAAACGGATGACTAAAATACAGGAATTATTATTATTTTATAGTTTTTTAAGGAATTATTATTATTTTATAATTTTGTATTTTTTTATTTCTGTTCTTCTGACGGATCACAAGAACGCGAAACGAAACGGTGATGTGAGCCCAGCTGTAGCCACTGCATCTTTGCTCAGGATGAAGGAAAGTCGGTGTCATCATCTGTAACTATAAACCATCATACAGAATAAGGGCTCATGCACACAACCGTATGTATTTTGCGGTCCGCAAAAAAAAAAATCTGTGTTACATTTTTGCAAATCCATTGTAACAATGCCTGTCTGCTAAATAGACAGGAATAAGACATGTTCTATTTTTTGGTGGAACGGACTTGCGGACATAAGGATACGGAATGCACAAGGAGTCATTTCCGTTTTTTTGCAGCCCCTATGGAAATGCAAAAAAAACTGTTTGTGTGCATGAGCCCTAACAGGCTGAATTTTCCTCTCGCTACCCATGGTGCTGGATGGGCGGGCGGGTGGGGAGGGTCGGGCGCGAGAACCCACTGCCGGCGAGCAATTTGGGAAATGAGGGAGTTCTTCATCTGGCAGAGCTGAGTGTGACTGAGATGAGAAGGGACAGACGCAAAGAGGCGGACCGGCTTCTACATCCAGGGAAATGTGTCTTCTAACCGGCCTATTACGCCCCAGTCCTACAAGAGTCCTGCGCTGTGTCTTGATCGCAGCACACTGTTCTGCCACACAGCATTACCTTCTGCCAGCGCCTGTGGATACCGCCTGCCTGAAACACTGCAGTCAGGAGAGGTGAGCCCCGGCTCCATTACGTGCGACTGGATGGCGGTGCGGGGGGGAATTCAGCTGCCGCCATAGGGCAGTTATGGATATGAACTGTGCCGCACCAATGGGCTTGATCATGGAAGATCTGATCTTTATCAGTTCACATAACCACAATGTCAGCTATGCCTTGGTTTCTTCAACCCATCTGGTACTTATTGATGATATTTAAAGGGGTTGTCCAGAATTAGAAAAACATGGCTGCTTTCTTCCAAAAACAATGCCACACCTAGTCCACAGGTGGTGTGTGGTATTGCATCTTAGTCCCATTTACTTCAATGCCTGCAATACCAGTCACAAGAGTGCCGTTGTTTCTGAGGGGAAAAAAGCACATTACAGGGTTTGTACTAGGAAACATATTCTACAGTTTTCCAACCAGCGCCTGGAGCTTAATGTTTTTTTAATTGCATGTAATTAAAAATAAATAAAAAAATCTATCTATATGGCGCCACCTGCTGTTTGTTCTTTTTCTTATTTCTTTGACCTGCTCACTGAGATCGCCGCACAAGCTCAGTTTCATCCTTCAACTGCCTTCTGAGCTGTGATGGGGAGAGAGATGCAGCAGAAAGGACACTCCCCCTGAGATGCAGCAGAAAGGACACTCCCCCTGAGCTGCAGCAGAAAGGACACACATCCTGAGCTGCAGCAGAAAGGACACCCCCCCTTAGCTGCAGCAGAAAGGACACCCCCCTGAGCTGCAGCAGAAAGGACACCCCCCTGAGCTGCAGCAGAAAGGACACTCCCCCGAGCTGCAGCTGAAAGGGCACCCCCCCGAGCTGTAGCAGAAAGGACACGCCCCTTGAGCTGTCAGCTTGATGTTAATCTAGCAGAACAATGAATGGGGAGATCTCTGGATCCATGTGAGGTACAGGTCTGGTTCTAAGCTTTGCTAGAAAGAGATTATCATGTCCTATATGATGTCATGGATAACCCGTTTAACTATTTTAGCCTCACTTAAAGGGGTTGTCCAAGATTAGAAAAAGTTACCCTTTTTTTCCAGAAACAGTGCCACCCTTGTCCATGGGCTGTGTCTGGTATTGCAGCTCAGCCCAATTCAAGTAAATGAAGGGGGGGGGGGGAAAAAACTGACATTTCTAATCCTGGACAATCCAACACGAGGAGATGTATAGGAGGAGGGAGGCTATAGAGAGGTCACCAGAATTTAATTTTGACTTTACTCGGGGCCCCCACTTTCAATTTGCTCAGCAGTATATATGCTATATTGTATGGTATGGAGACTATACAAGTAGCTAACATTACTAACATCTGTTTTAGTAACTACTTGCATCCCCCATGTAATACCGATTCTGGAGCATCTATTTTTATGACTTTATGCTGTGCTATTCCTTTATTATTCCTGCTAGAAGTTATGAATGAATTGCTATTAGTGTGCAATGAAGGTCCAGATGGGTGTTACCAGTTGGAGGCGTGTCTCTGTCCTGTCTGACACTATCCAATCAGTGCTGCCATTGTCAGACTGTGCAGGGACACACCCCCAACTGGTAACTACCATCTGGACCTTCAGTGCAAACTGCTAGCAATTCATTCTTAAAGAGGACCCAACACCTCTCCCGACATGCATCCCCCATATAATAACAATTCTGGGGCATCTTTGTTTATGACTCTATGTTATGCCATTCCTGTATTATTCCTGCTAGAAGTTTACAAAAAAAACTGTCAGCAGTCTGCAGTAAAGGTACTGCTGGGGGTTACCAGTAGCAGGTGTGTCTGACTTTGTCTAATCAGTGCTGTCAGTGTCAGACTGTGCAAGCGACATACCCCAGACTGGTAACACTCACCTGTACCTTTACTGCAAGCTGCTGACAATTCATTTATAAACCTCTAGTTTAAATAACAGAGGAACGGCATAACATAGTCATAAGAATGGATGTTCCCAAATTGTTATTACATGGGGAATGTGAGTAGTTACTAAGACAAACATGTCAAGAGAAGTGATAGGTCCTCTAACTGCTAGAAGGAATAATAGAGGAAAGGCATAACATAGAGCCATAAGAATAGATGCTCCAGAATCGTTATTACAAAGGGTATGCAAGTAGTTACTAAAGCAGACATGTCAGGAGAGGGGACGGGTTAACTGCTAGAAGGAATAATAGAGGGATGGCACAACATAGTTACAAGAGTTATGCAAGTAGTTACTAAGGCAGACATGTCAGGAGAGGGGACGTGTCCTCTGAGTCTTTCAGCCTTTCACTATCCTGCAGAATGAAGACACGGCGCCCTGATCCATGGCGCAGGAAGAGCCTCTAATACCGAGCGTGCTTCCGGCAGTAGTAGCAGAGGCTCCTGCACGGGAGAGTATTAGGATTCAAACTTTGAGATCAGGGCAGAGATGATGAAGAGACTCTGGTTCTGGCATCCTCTCTAATGCGCTGTAAATTATCTCTCCACATCTAATGGACTTTCCGCAGAAACATTGCAAAAGGGGGTGGGAAGAAGGATCCTACAGCCGTGCAAACAGATGCAGCGGAGTCACCTGCCCGCCTCCCCCGTGTCACGCTCCTCGTCTGTTATCTGAAATTAGCATATATCAAGCAGCCGCGCATTACCCAGCTCCGCAATATACGTGAAAAACTGGAGTATTTACCACTTAAAGGGGCACTAAATCTAATGTCGGCAGCTTAGAAAAGTGCGCCGCTATCCGAAGAGCGGCTGACACTAGCCATACATAGCCTCGGATTTGGTTCTCAGAAGTGGAGATATGTGACACTAAGGAGCGAAGACGGGGCAGACATTTTTCTGGACTTCCTGTTAGTCCTGTCACCGCCTGTCGATCAGATAGACTTCAGGTTATAATATAACCTGGCATTTTCCTAATGCACGGTTATTACCGCTATTACAGGGGTGCACCTAGCCTTTCTGCTGCCTGAGGCAAAAACTGAAACGGCTACCCCCCTCTTACCCCTACCTGGTGCTGCCTGAGGCAATCGCCTCACCTCTGCTGAAGGGGTTGTCGAAGCGCGTGGAGGACATTTCTTAAAGGTTTGCTCCACTAAAAATATTGTCACTGATAACGAGCAGAACCTGAGGAGAGGTGAGATCCTGCCAAACAACAACAAACTATGAGGAAAACAGAGAGACCTGTCAGATAGCCTCATGTGCAGCAAGTCTATCCGATCTTCTCACCTCTGTCACGGGAGGGACCGTGACAGCACCCTCCCTTCTACGGGTGACCTCCGGACACCCAGGACCGACCTTATCAGGATGCGCCCTGTGAAAGGCCTTCACAAGGCCACTGGCATTCACGTCGGTGGCAGGAACCCACATTCTTTCCTCTGGACCGTAACCCTTCCAGTGCACGAGATACTGAAGAGATCCATGAAGAATACGTGAGTTCACTATCCTGGCAATTTGAAACTCAAGATTACCATGCACCATGACAGGAGGGGGTGCCAGGTAGAACGGTTCAGCAGGTTCGACATATCCTTTCAGTAATGATTTGTGAAACACATTATGAATCTTCAAAGCCTGCGGAAGTTCAAGACGAAAAGCCACCGAATTAATAATGGCAGAGGTCTTGTATGGCCCAATAAACCTTGGCCCCAACTTCCAAGAGGGTACCTTCAACTTAATGTTTCTTGTGGACAGTCACACAGAATCACCCACTCTCAGGTCCGGACCACTCATACGTCTCTTGTCAGCCATACGTTTATACTTTTTGCCCATTTTTTTAAAAATAGTTTTGAATCTTTCGCCAAATAGATGACAACGAAGAAGAGAATCTTTCCTCTTCAGGTATACCAGAAGTCTCAGTACCAGAAAATGTGCCAAACTGTGGATGGAACCCATATGCACCAAAAAACGGCAACTTATCAGTGGACTCCTGTCTACGGTTATTTATGGCAAACTCGGCCAACGACAAAAATGAAGACCACTCTTCCTGATTCTCAGAGACAAAATAAGTCTCCAAATTCTGGTTAGTGCGCTCAGTCTGCCCGTTTGACTGAGGATGAAAGGCAGAAGAGAAGGACAATTGGACCCCCAGACGAGTACAGAATGCCTTCCAGAATCTGGAAACATCAGAGGGTATATCGTGTAGTTTCACAATGTTATCGACAAACACTTGAGCGAGAGTTTTGGCATTAGGTAAACCTGAAAATGGTATAAAGTGCGCCATCTTGATGAAGCGGTCAACAACCACCAGAATCGCAGTTTTCCCTGATCTGTGATAAAGATCATGGACAAATGAGTCCAGGGTCGGGAAGGGATAGACAAGGGAGGTAGAGATCCTGAAGGCCAAGTATGAGCCACCTTAGCACGCACACAAGTCTCACAAGCAATATTGGACCAGGATCCTCTGAATCACTCCCCCCCCCCCAAAAAAAAACACATTCCTTTATCGCTGAAAAAGCATGTAATGCCTCTTCAGACCAGACTGAGAAATCCGCACCTTTCTTAGTCATATCAGTTAATGGTTTAACAGTTGAGTAATTCAAAATAAATTTACGGTAGTAGTTGGTGAACCCCAAAAATTGCATGAGTGCCTTCAGATCTCCGGGTTGATCCCAGTCCAACACAGCACGGACTTTTTCCGGATCCATACGAAAACCCGAAGATGAGAGAAGGTACTCCAGGAATTGTACTTCCGGGACCGCAAACACACACTTCTCCATCTTAGCATACAATTTATTCTCTCTTAGGATCTGTAAGACCTGTCTCACGTGATCCTGATGTGTCTCCATATCAGGGGAATAAATAAGAATATCATCCAGATAAACCACCACAAACCTGCCCACCAGATGATGAAAGATGTCATTGATGAAGTGTTGAAAAACAGTAGGAGCATTGGTCAAACCAAAAGGCATGACCAGATTCTCAAAATGACCCTCAGGAGTATTAAAGGCCATTTTCCATTCGTCCCCCTCCTTGATTCTTACCAGATTATATGCCCCCCTTAAATCCAACTTAGAGAACACATTAGCGCCAACAATCTGATTGAATAAATCTGGGATCACGGATAGGGGATAGGGATCACGGATAGTGATGCGATTAAGCTCACGGAAGTCCAAACATGGACTAAAAATTACATCCTTTTTTTTAACAAAGAAGATCCTTGCATCCACTGGTGATTTGGATGGTCTAATATGACCTTTAGCCAAACTCTCGGTGATATATTCTCACATGGCTACTGTTTCGGGTTCAGAAAGATTATACAACCGAGACTTTGGCAATCTAGCTCCGGGAATAAGGTTGACGGGGGCAATCGTACTCCCGATGAGGAGGCAACTCCTGGTCTCCACTTTCAGAGAATACATCAGAAAAAATCCAAAACAAAAGAAGGTAACATTTTAGTAGTTACAACAGAAAGTGACGTGCTGAGACAGTTGTCAATGCAGTAATCACTCCAATCGAGAATCTGTCTCGCTTGCCAATCGATGGTAGGGTTACGTTTGGTTAACCATGGTAAACCTAGCACCAAGGGAGCAGGCAAACCCTCCAGCACAAAACATGAAATGGATTCAATATGAGAATCTCCCACCTTTTAGATGAATGTTCTGCACCATTTGAGACAGACACTTTTGAGAGAGAGGGGCGGAATGAATCTCATATCCACAGTTTGGGAGTCTAGCGCCACCTTGGCAGGCAGGAGAAATTGGGTACTACCGGTAAAAGACAAAAGTACATTCTCAGATTCCTCACCCACACTACCAAGAGTGAGAAGAGGACTAAACACATTAGTTTTTATTTATTTTTATTCTTTTCAGCTTGATGTTTAACATAAGGACATACGTTAACAAAATGTCCTCCTTTACCACAGAAAAAGCAAAGTCTTTTCTTAACCCTACAGTTTTTATCACCTGGTCCAGGAGTGACCTGCCCCAATTGCATTGGCTCATCACCAGACATAAGCTCGAGTGTCTCTTTACCCAGAGTGTCAGAAGAGGCTGCTTCCCCATATGATAGTACGTCCCGGGCGAGAGGACGGCGTCTATCAATACGTACAGCTAGAGACATGGCTGCCTCCAATGATTCTGGATTTTCGTGAAATGCCAAGGCATCCTTCGGGTTCTCAGACAGCCCTTGACAGAATTGACTACGGAGAGCTGGGTCATTCCACTCCGTATCAGTTGCCCACCTCCTAAATTCAGAGCAATAGAACTCTGCATAATGCTCTCCCTGCCGCAAGCCACGCAACTTAGATTCGGACAGGGAAACCCGATCTGGGTCATCGTAGATAAGCCCCAGAGCTCTGAAAAATTCATCTACCAACCGGAGGGATTGTGATCCGGTCGGCAAAGAGAAAGCCCAAGACTGAGCGTCACCTTTCAGTAATGACATAATAATCCCTACTCTTTGACTCTCGTCCCCAGAAGAGTTAGGACGTAGTCTAAAATATAATTTGCACGTCTCCCTGAACCGAACAAAGCTCTCACTTTCCCGGAAAACCTATTCGGGAGAGCGACCTTAGGTTCAGAGCAGGCCTGGTTCCCGCTGCCGGAACCCACCACCTGTGGTCTCTGAAACTGAGCAACGCCCGTGCGGTGGCCAGCCACCTCCAAAGACAGACCCTGCATCCGATCGACCAGTGCAGAAACAGTATCCATAGCTGCACTGATAAAACTAAGGATAACTTTTTTTGGGGGGTTGATAATGTCACGTGTAATGGAGAAGGGGAAAACACCAGATACACACAAAGGAAATAGACAACAGTCTAGGCCTCAAAAGCTAAGGAAGAGGGGTGGTGACCTCCTAGTAATCCCTAGGCCTTTCCCTCACTCCTGCCAGCATGAGCAGATCCTGATGGTGGAAATGCTCATACGCCAGATACCTAGGCCCTGCTGAAACTGACGACCCTAGGATAGGTAGCAGGAGACGAGACAGCTGGTTCTTTCCCAGATGAAGGAACCAGCGTCTCCCTGAGGCCTAGAACAAAACACACCAGCGAACAACAAACAGAAAAGGCAACTCGTACTTAGATTTGGGATGTCTGGAGAAGCAGGTGATCCAAAACAAGCAAGCTCTAGCAACTCCAACAGGAAATATCAACCGCATGGTCAGCAGTGTGAGGCGGACCTAAATGGAGCCTCATCACTGATAACGAGCAGAACCTGAGGAGAGGTGAGATCCTGCCAAACAACAACAAACTATGAGGAAAACAGAGAGACCTTTACAATAGCCTCATGTGTAGCAAGTCTATCCGATCTTCTCACCTCAGTTACGGGAGGAACCGTGACACCACCACCACCAATTTGCAGATTGTCAGCAGAACATCCCCTGTTTATACGGGGTGATGGGCTTCTGACAAACTCCAATTTTCGGAAGATGTGATCACGCGAGAAATGAGCACTTTTTAATATGGGGCAACAATCAAGAACGAGCATTTTACATTCCCCATCATCCCATGTAAAAGTGCACTTAGGCTACATAGTACCGATTGATTTCTGGTGGCATAACCATAGGCGTACATAGAGGTGAATGTGCCCCATAGAAAAGATTGGAAAGGTGGTGATGGATAACACTACCATGCACCTAAATACATAAAAAAGAACGACTTCCCAATTAATGATTTTTGGACTTGGCCTCCACCGTCCAAGGGGCCTAAAGGAGCCACTTGAGTTGCCCCCATGGGCATTATACATGCAAATGCTTTGTCCTTGGTTTGCCCCAGCATTGGAGTAATGCACATGTTGATCTGGTCTGATGAATCACCCCATTAGAGTCTAGCCACACATTCAGGTTTTGGAAGCCAAACTCAGGAGTGGATCATGAAAGGAAAGAAAGTACAAAGGCCAGATTGGACTTCTCTTCTTTTTTGAATTCACTCCTGGTTTTGCCTTCCAAAACTGCATGTGTGACCGTACCCTTAAACCCGAAAAAGGGGAACGTCCCTGAAATATTGTGGTAGCACAGTGTTGTGCTTTATCTGCCTCCATGATTTGTATATTTTCTTAAAACATGGACTTTGGTATGTGTCGATTACACTTTTTGAATAATGATGAAATAAAGAAGATGTTAATATAATACAGCGGGCTCTTTTGGTATTCGTACCCCTAAACTACATACTAACAGCAACCTGGGCTGTAGCACCCAACATAAGGGCCCAACCTCTCTAATGCCGCTATGGTTGAAAGGGCATAATTGTTGTGCAACCATCTTCCAACATCTAAAATGGAGGCTGCTGGAAGTGTCAATAAGAGGTCCAACCCCATATAATTGGCCATTCTTCTGGGATAAAATGTGTATACGGGTGCATGCTCCGGGGTTCACTATCTTTTTGGCTGTGCAAAGAATTCTTAAAAATTCTCCATATAAACTTCTAAGATCTCCGCTGCTCTCTGTGTAGTTTGGTGTGTATTTGTGTTTGTTGTGGGTACATTCTGTCACTTCCCATAAGGAGTGATAACATTTACAGGTGCTATTCACTAAACAATGTCTGTTGTGTCTGGGGGAAGGGATGCCTCCTCTGCTAAGTGCCGGCCCCAGAGAAGTCTAGAGTTCCTAAAACAGACATACACAGCAGATGGGAAGCCTGGATGTGTGGGCACTAGGTTCTAAACAAGTTCTCACTTTGGACACGACATCCGCTTGCATTACTTTGTTAAGCTTACAACTTTTTTTTTTTTAACCAATTTGAAGGATTATGATTATATTTTATAAATTGCGCCTAAATATCGCTCAAAGCTTTAGACATCTGGGAACTTTTGCTTCTGCTCTGATGGCCTTGACCGTCTCTGATGCCACCAAACCTAGGGTATGGTCTTTTATGGTGTCAGATAAAAATGTAGTAGTGTGGTCAGAAACCTCAACCTACGTAGCCCTAATGGCATGAAAGGATCAAATAGATGGGCCACAGATCGCTTGGGGCCCAACCATGGTGCTCACTGATGGATGTTTCCAGAAGCTGTAAGAAAGTCACCTCACTTTCTACTCTGTCAATATCTTTGCACACACCGGTGATCGATTGGCTTGACATTTCACATGCAGTGACATTGCAGTGACCCAGTAGATCACTGCTAAAAGTTTATTAGGTGCTAAAAGAACTAGAACTACAGTACCTAAAATGGGGCATAGATCCTCCTCATGGGTGCCAGAGGCAATTCCACAAGCAGCAAAGTCCATTGCCATAAACGAGCGCTACCTTTGCTATCATGCATGGTCTTATGGACTCCTAAACAGTCTACAGATTCTGCTGAGAGGAACTTGTCCTCAGCATGTAGGGATGGAGAACCTCTTGCAGTAGGCCTCACACTGTGCAGACCCATGCAGCTCCTCACACCTCGGCTGCCTGGGCCAGACTCTCTGGCTGATGCAATCAGACCACCCAGCTCCTCCCTCAGAGGGGGCAGATCCAGCCTTCTTCCTGCTGCGTAGGGCACAATAACTAAGCTATTTTTCCATCCCAGATCTTGGAATCACATAACACAGGAGTGGAAATACATTAACCCCTGTCTCAATCTTCCAGTCCTCACACTGTTTACATCTGGCTGGCCATAGGTATGTTCAGATGCACTGCTCCAGCCAATGACTGGCTTCAGCAGGTCACCTCTGAAGCCAGCCATTGACTGAAGCAGTGAACGTGACCGTGGCCAACTGGATGTAAACAGTGTTGGGGTCGGAGGGTGGAGACAAAGCAGGCAGTGTGGAGCACAGGAGCAGCGTCAAGCAGGTAGGTATGCAGCTACTGACATTTCATAAAATATAATTATTACCGGAAAATCCCTTTAATAGCAAATGTTAACCCTTTGCAGTTTTTCTCTGATTTTATTATTAATAACTCTCTTTCATTTATTAGAATTGGCTGAAGTGACTCCAGCTGGAAAACAAATGGAAAAGAAGTCAGAAGTGCATAATATGGTGTCACGGAGAAACGTCTCTCTACGGACCTCAGATTTTCAGGCCTAATTGAAATCCTTTTTTTTTCTTTACATTTGGCGATGTTACATTTACCGACTTATGATGAAGATTGTGCTGTATTCCAGTAGGACAGTCTACTGTGCCATCCTAATTTATGTCCGTCTGGAGAGACTCCCCTGGGAGGCACAAATCAAGCACGCACGACAGCTTATAACATAGCAGAGCCTTCATGCTGGACCACGCCGGCTCCGTCATTTAATACATGAACAAGGCGTTCTACACCCATATACCGCGGGGGGTGCTGCTTGTCTACCTGGAACGATTCTGAGGGCCCTGCCTGCTGCTAAACAAGACCAGCTTATATCAATTTTTAATACCACGAATGACAAATAATGCAAAAAGCTATTAATTCCACCATCATTGGACCATTTGGACTAGGCTACCTTGGGCCTATCCATGGGAATCTTTCTATGAGCCGTTCGTCAGGGTCTGCAGAGGAAGCGCATGATTATCTTCAATTTCATAGTCATTTATGCTCTTGTAAATCACCGTCCGAATAACTGCGACCAACTTGGCCAAGTGCTAAACCCCGAAAATAAAGCTGGCCATATCCATTAGATTAAAGCCGTCAAGCCCACTGGCTAGCCCCCATATTGCAAATGTCAGGGGAAATAAGAATCTGGAAGTTGGATTTAAAGTGTTAAACGGTCATTCGTTTTTTATTTTATTTTTTTCATATTTGTAATGTATAGGGGCAGTGATGCTGACCATTTTTGTAATATACTTTAATTACTGAAATTGTACATTTCTATTAGAAAAATAGCTCTAAAGTGCCCCATATTGAGCCTTAGAAACGCTCCTCTGTCTTCTGTTTACTTAACTGTGGAGACTAGCACTGACTGTGTTATGTGCTTTATATCGACTTCTATGGGAGAGCGTTGTGGGCATGCTCCGTGACTTGTGCAGAGGTCATTGTGCAGGAAAGAAGAGTGTATAAGTTGTGAGATCACATATAGTGAATTATGGATCCTGTCTTATCTATACAGAGGTGTTAGCCGTCATCGTAATCCTACCTGTGATAATTTGATGAGATAACTGTTGAGAAGTGAGAAGGACTTGTACTCCTGCGTTTAGTCATCTGCTTTACAGCAGCCACGTGGATCATAGGAACCTGTGGACTGGAGATGTCCTTTGACTTCTATGGGAAAGGATTGTGGGCATTTTCAGAGTTCATTGTGCAGGGAGGAGGAGTGGGTAAGCTGTGACATCACATATTGTGAATGGTGTGTGTATATATATATATATATATATATATACAGTTAATATAAAAGTTTACACACCCCTGTTAAAATGTCAGATTTCTTTGATGTAAAAAAAATGAGACAAAGATATATCATTTCAGGACTTTTTCCACCTTTAATGTGACCTATAAACTGTACAACTCAATTGAAAAACAAACTGAAATCTTTTAGATGGAGGGAAGAAAAAATATAAAAATTAAATAATATGGTTGCATAAGTGTGCACACCCTTACACTAATACTTTGTTGAAGCACCTTCTGATGTTATTACAGCACTCAGTCTTTTTGGGTATGAGTCTATCAGCACGGCACATTTTGACTCTTCTTTGCACAAACACTCCAAATCCATCAGATTGCGAGGGCATCTCCTGGGCACGGCCCTCTTCAGATCACCCCACAGATTGTCAATCGGATTCAGGTCTGGGCTCTGGCTGGGCCATTCCAAAACTTTCATCTTCTTCCGGTGAAGCCATTCCTTGGTTGATTTGGATGTATGCTTTAGGTCGTTGTCCTGCTGAAAGATGAAGTTCCTCTTCATGTTCAGCTTTCTAGCAGAAGCCTGAAGGTTTTGGGCCAATATTGACCGGTATTTGGAACTGTTCATAATTCCCTCTAGCTCAACTAAGGCCCCAGTTCCAGCTGAAGAAGAACAGCCCCTTGGCATGATGCTGCCCCCACCATGCTTCCCTGTGGGGATGGGGTTCTTTTGGTGATGTGCAGTGTTGTTTTTGCGCCAAACATATCTTTTGGAATTATGGCCAAAAAGTTCCTGTCACGGATGGTGTTGCAGAAAACAAGACGTAACAAGTAAAGATCCGACTGACTTGATCCCAAACTAAGGAACAAAAGGGTTAGCCCTATTAAAGCCCTATAGCTCTCCCTGACTGCTCAGCCCATGCAAAGATGTGATAGAAAGTTGCATGTCCACGTACCTAGACTGAGTGACACATGAAAACCCTATAATAGTGAGGGGACACGACCACCGGCTCCCTACACTTAATACGGAGGGAGTCAGGGTCACCTAGAATCAAGCCAACAGGAAAACACAAATAAAGGGAAAGACTTATCTGAGAAACCAGCAGTAGCAAACTTCTAGCAGTGAGCACAATCCAGGAAGTAGTATAAACCGCAAAGTGAGGCAGTATGGGAGGGGATATAAAGGGAGGCAATCACTGCTAATAGATGACAGCTGGGAGAGGGAGAAGAGATGTCAAAGCGAAACCAAAACAAAAGAACATCATGCAGGAGGTACTGAAGAACGTCTATCAGAACTTCTCAGAGATCTGGCGGTGACAGTTCCACCTTAGTTTCATCAGACCAGAACACCTTTTCCCACATGCTTTTGGGAGACTTCAGATGTGTTTTTGCAAAATGTAGCCTGGCTTGGATGTTTTTCTTCGTAAGAAAAGGCTTTCGTCTTGCACCTCTACCCCATATCCCAGACATATGAAGAATACGGGAGATTGTTGTCACATGTCCCACACAGCCAGGACTTGCCAGATATTCCTGCAGCTCCTGTAATGTTGCTGTAGGCCTCTTGGTCGCCTCCCAGACCAGTTTTCTTCTCGTCTTTTCATCAATTTTGGAGGGACGTCCAGTTCTTGGTAATGTCACTGTTGTGCCATATTTTCTCCCCTTGATGATGACTGTCTTCACTGTGTCCCATGGTAGATCTAATGCCTTGGAAATTCTTTTGTCCCCTTCTCCTGACTGATACCTTCTAACAATGAGATCCCTCTGATGCTTTGGAAGCTCTCTGTGGACCATGGCTTCTGCTGTGGGATGCGACTAAGAAAATTTCAGGAAAGACCAACTAGAGCAGCTGAGCTTTATTTGGGGTTAATCAGAGGCCCTTTACATGATGGCCGGTGGACGCTGACTCCTATTTAACAGGATTCTGAATGTGATTGCTTAATTCTGAACACAGCTACATCCCCAGTTATAAGAGGGTGTGCACACTTATGCAACCACATTATTTTAGTTTTTTTTGTTTTCTTCCCTCCACCTAAAAGATTTCAGTTTGTTTTTCAATTGAGTTGTACAGTTTATAGGTCACATTAAGGCCTCATGCACACGACACTTGCTTTTCTTTTTTTTTTTTGCGGATACGATGGGGACCCATTAATTTCAATGGGTCAGCAAAAAAATGCTGATAGTTCATCCGTTTGTGTTCCGCGTCCGTTGTCCGTGTTTCCCTTCAGCAAAAAAAATAGTACATATCCTACTTTTTTCACATTTGCGGACAAGGATAGGCATTTATTACAAGGGATCTGTGGAAAAAAACGGATCCACCAAAAAAAAACTGATGCCTGCATCCGTTTTTTGTTTGGAGTACGCACAATTTGCGGACGCAAAAAACAACTGTCGTGTGCATGAGGCCTAAAGGTGGAAAAAGTACTGAAATGATTTATCTTTGTCTAATTTTTTTTTACAGCACAGAAACCTGACATTTTAACAGGGGTGTGTAGACTTTTTATATCCACTGTATATATTGTAATCCTACCTGTGATGATAACAAGATGACTGCTTAGGAGTTATATCTACACAACAGTAAGTGTCAGCATATTATGAGTTACCAGAGTAAAAACTGCAGGATTTCATGATTTTTTTTTTTATATAAAGACATGAAAAAATATATATATATTCTTAAAAAAAATCTAAAATTTATTTAAACAGTAAGATTTTTTTGAAGATCCATTACCCACATAAAGATAATCTCCAGGAGAGCAAACTACGACAAAAACGTATTTAAAGAGCAGCAGAATAAGCAATAATATACCACTGGTTTCACTTGGTGCATTTGAAGATCTCACTCGTGGGCAGATGAGAGTATTTGAGGGAGACTGTCATATCAGATTTGCTACATGCACGCTGTGAACTGCCACCTGCTGCCCGTAGGTATTCGCCTTCAGTGACTCAGGACTCCCGAATACTTAATGCAATGTATCATGAGCGCCCGCAGAGAATGAAGGTGAAGGGGTCATCTCTCTGTTTGTTGCCAGTGCTTGGCCAAAGACGGTCAGCGACGCAACAATAATCCAACAACTCCGGCCATCTGTCCTCGACCAGAAAACCTGCCTCTAATCTGCGAGACGGATCCTAGCAATGTACGGAAAGCGGCGCTCCATAACAGGATGATCGCATTCTGTATCAATGATATCTTAAAGTAGATTAGACATGCATGGCTGCTGCCGGCTGAAGTCACACTACATGTGCGCTGGGAATGCTCCAGGTGGATATGCCAACATATCCATAGGCCCCCATTCGCCCAACGGAGGTCAACTTTCAATGGCTTGGACTAAAAATTGTGAGGACCAAATGGCAGTTTTATTTGGCCATTGTGGCAGAATTGTGTAGGCAATAGAGAGCAGTATTAGTTGGGCACTATACGGTAGTATTATTTGGATACTGTATGGAGCTATTATTTGGCCACTGCATGGAGGCATTAGCAATATGACGGTATTGTTTTGGGCAACAGATGGTAGTTTTATTTGTGCACTATGCGGTAGCATTATTTGGATACTCTATGGAGCTTTTATTCGGGCATTGCATGGAGGTAGTAATATGGCAGTAATGTTTGGGCAATAGATGGCACAGTTTTATTTGGGCACTCTATGGTAGCATTATTTGTATACCTTATGGAGCTATTACAATGGCAATGCATGGATGTATTAGTAATAATGCAGTATTGTCTAGGCAATGCATGGAGGTATTAACAATATGGCAGTATTATTTAGGCAATAGATGGCAGTTATTTGTGCACTATATGATAGCATTATTTGGATACTCTATGGAGCTGCTATTCGGGCATTGCATTAAGACAGTAATATGGCAGTATTATTTAGGCAATAGATGGCAGTGTTATTTGTGAACTCTATAGTAGCATTATTTGGATACTCTATGGAACTATTATTCGGGTATTGCATGGAGGTATTAATATGTCAGTATTGTTTAGGCAATAGATGGCAGTTTTCATTTGGGCACTCTATGGTAGCATTATTTGTATACTTTATGGTGCTATTATTATGGCAATGCATGGAGGTATTAATAATAATGCAGTATTGTCTAGGCAATGCATGGAGGTAATAATAATAATGCAGTATTGTCTAGGCAATGCATGGAGGTATTAACAATATCGCAGTATTATTTAGGCAATAGATGGCAGTGTTATTTGTGCACTATATGATAGCATTATTTGGATACTCTATGGAGCTGCTATTCGGGCATTGCATTGAGACAGTAATATGGCAGTATTATTTAGGCAATAAATGGCAGTGTTATTTGGGCACTCTATAGTAGCATTATTTGGATTCTCTATGGAACTATTATTCGGGTATTGCATGGAGGTATTAATGTGGCAGTATTGTTTAGGCAATAGATGGCAGTTTTATTTGGGCACTCTATGGTAGCATTATTTGTACACTTCATGGAGCTATTATAATGGCAATGCATGGAGGTACTAGTAATAATGCAGTATTATCTAGGTAGTAGACGGCAATGTTATTTGGCCACTATATGGTAGTGTTATTTGAACACTCTATGGATTTATTGTATGGGCAATGCATGGAGGTATTAACAATATGGCAGTATTATATAGGCAATAGATGGCAGTGTTATTTGGGCGTTCTATAGTAGCTCTATTTGGATACTCTGTGGAGCTATTATTCGGGCATTGCATTGAGGTAGTAATATGGCCATGTTGTTTAGGAAACAGACAGTAGTGTTAGTTGGGCAATATACATCCACCAAGGACCTGCTTTCAGTTTATGTTCTGCACAAGCGCGGTCTCCATCTATAACCTGCCCACGGCCATTACCACGTCCATAGAAGGAAATGAGGTGGTTTCTAATAAAGGAAATAAACAAGAAGAAAAGGAGACTTTGGTGAATGCTCCTAATCTACCCCAAAGTGTTGTGCATTAAGGAGATTACAGCGTGGCGCGGTGCCAGAGAAGAAATGTCATTAACTGTATTTCACTTTAATTGTCAGAAAATCGCAGGGCAGGCAATCACAGAGAAAACTGTTTTATGGCGTTTAATACTTTGAGACTGGCTTTGGGATAAAACATCACACCTGTCTCTTCAGCTCCAAAAAGTCTACCCACATAACTGACCCCTGCTCGTAACTGAACTGCATCAAATGTTCGGACACGGGGGCACACATCATGAGATGCAATGTGCAGCTTTATCCTACCACCATAGGGCAGCCATATTGAAACCTGCAGGATGTGGGTGTAATGATACCTCCCAGCGCAGAATTCATTACCCATTCTCAGACGTTGCTGTTCCGTTGCTTCCCAGTGATGTGTTAATTTTTTAATATTTGATTCGGGTCCAATTTGGCTTAAAAAAATTCAAACCTAATCGAAAGTGCCTTGAAATCTCACTCCCGATTCCAATCGCCCAAAATGCAGGTTCCGTACATTCGGAATCCTTTGAAAAATGTTCACGATGCTCTTCTCTTCTCCCGATTACACCAGCCTTTCCTTCCTGGTCCTTCTTGACACACAGGAAGTGACCACTCAGCCAATCACTGACTGAGGTGAGTCACTGCTGTGCCCTGTGATTGGCTGAGCAGTCATTTCCTGTGTGTCGAGAGAGATCAGGAAGTAGAGATCGGTGGGGGGCTGTAGAGAGTTGGAACGGAAGCAGCGAGATACTGTGAAGAATTAGAAGGGGAGCGGTGGTGGATCAGTGATTACCTGTGTAATATCATATCTACTACCTTCACATAATGCCAAAATACTAGCTCCATAGAGTATATCATATCATATTTTATACCATTCTGAATTTTTTATATTTTTTACTCAGGCAGAAAACTCCTTTAAACGTTACCAATGGGTTTGAAGTTTGTCCGATAAATCTGCCAGTGCAAATCTCCAGTTGTTGGTACCAATAGATTACGTACCGACAATCATCGAGTGGCCAGAATAATTATTACATCTACTGGAGGCTCCAGAAATGTGTTACCACAAAGAAATGACAAATAATTGAGGAGAATACAAAACATTACACCAAGTTCAGGCATCCATTTGGTAAACTAAACCAACACACAAGAAAGCATCCATCATGCAGGACTACTGTCGGTGTCAGTTATGTTGGACAGGCATGATCTGGGCTGTGATGACGGCTGTTTTGTAGGATAGGAACCAGTGACAAATTTAAAGAGTATGCAATCCTCTGGATGCAAGAAACTTGTCTTTCTAGTGCCACCTATAAATGGGTGTCTATGGTTTGGTTGTGTGTCAGAAGTATTTTCATCACAATTAGTAAATATATTTATTCACTTAGCCTGTATCAGCCTATTTTTTTTCCCCTGAATCTTTTGAATTTACATTAAAACAGGTTGAAATATTTAGCTGTGTTTTAAAGAGGTATTCCTATGTGGCACATTGCTTGGATATGCCATCACAGGTGTTTGTCCAACCTCTAGGACCCATACCTATCTCCAGAATGGGACCACCCTCTCTTCACTACTATGGGAATTCCAAAAATAGCCGGGTATTGGCTCAGCTATTTCTAGTAGTCTCAAAGCAGCAAATGGAAAGGTGGCCGCGCTTGCGTGCCTTGCCTTCCATTCACTACTAAGGGACTCCTAAAAACAGCCAAGCACACTCATCGACTGTTTTTGGCTGTCCCACAGCAGTAAATGTAGAGCAACCTATGCATGCGCTGTGTTTACTCCTTCACTTTGAGGCTCCGTTCTAGAAGTGGCGCCTAAAACTATATCTGACATTGATGGCATATCTTAGCGATGTGCCATCAATGTCCCAGATGGGAATACCCCTTTAAGGCCCTATAGTGGGTCAGACATTGACCTACAGGGTAGCTACCTATAGGTGGCACTAGAGAGACATATTTCTTCCTTCTAGAGGAAAGCTAATCTGCATATTCTTCTCCAGGAAGCTTTGCCTGTAAGACTCCCTACACCACCAGGATCTCCACCAGGAATGCCAGTATCTCCTGAGAACTAGTCAAACACAAGAAGAAAAATCTGATGACTTTCACAAGTAGAAACCCTTTTTAATCATTGCTTCATATTATATCCAGTAGAGTATGAGTCACTGGCATTTAGATGTCCCATAAGTATGGCTTATTACATGGAAACATTTGGAAGCAGTCTTCATACAGTGTAAATATTGTTAAATGAGTTTCATCAGGCTTATAATTATCTCAATAACAAAGTCACTAATGCGGAGAATGGCGCCATACTCGTATAAATACATTTCATGGTATAGATTTTGCTGGGCATCTTTATTCGATGCTTGGCTGCTCTTTTCTATGGTAGGCTTTTTAGACACACAAATCAGTTACTTTAAGGCCCCTTTCACACAAGCGAGTTTTCCGCGCGGGTGAAATGCATGACGTGAACGCATTGCACCCGCACTGAATCTGGACCCATTCATTTCAATGGGTCTGTGCACATGAGCGTTGTTTTTCACGCTTCACTTGTGCGTTGCGTGAAAATCGCAGCATGTTCTATATTCAGCGTTTTTTTCACGGAGCCCTGGCCCCATAGAAGTGAATGGGGCTGCGTGAAAAACGCATTGCATCTGTAAGCAAGTGCGGATGCGATGCGTTTTTTTCACAGATGGTTGCTAGGAGATGTTGTTTGTAAACCTTCAGTTTTTTATGTCTGTGAAGGTTCTCATTTATCCAGGTCATGGTATATATCTGTAAAGAATAAATCAAGGCAACTGGACGTACTGTAGATTCCTTGAAAACGTTTCACTCGTTCTTCCAACGAGCTTTCTCAATTCTGAGTGATTTATTCCCAGAATTTTTGTACAATCACTCAGAATTGAGAAAGCTCGTTGGAAGAACGAGTGAAATGTTTTCAAGAAATCTACAGTAAGTCCAGTAGCCTTGATTTATTCTTTACAGATATACTTCAGTTTTTTTTCACGGTCGTGAAAAAAGCATCCAAAAACGCATCGCATTCACGCGGAAAAAACTGGACAACTGAACACAATTGCAGACCAAACTGACTGAACTTGCTTGCAAATGGTGCGAGTTTCACTGAACGTACCCTAAACGCATCCGGACCTAATCCGTCAGACTCGTCTGCAAGGGGCCTAAGGGTCACATCAGTGGGAACCATCAGTGAAGAAACAATGGGTTCAAGTTTGGATTTCACTGGATACACGAGTGGTCACTCCTTCAATGAAATCATGAACGTTGTATGAAATTGTTTAGGTAACACTCATTGGTTTCCATAAAACGGGGGGTCATAACTTATAATTAAAATCTGGACCCAATCGATGTGATTCATGACAATTCTTATCAATATCTATCATGGAAAAAAAAACTTGCGCATCTTTGCAACTATTTTTTTTCTCCAATGCAACCACAATAAAAAAAAAGGAGCAATTTTGCAAATATTCTTCATAAAAAATTGTCTACAGTTTTGTGTCTACAGGTCAGTGGCAGCGCTGGGGTCCTGGGTTCGAATCCAACCAGAGATAACATATGCATGGAGTTTGTACAGTATGTACTCCAGTTTCCTTCCACACTCCAAAAAATAAGCAAATTGGCTTCTGACGAAATGGACCCTAGTGTATGTTGGGGTCCAGCACCAGTGACTTCCCAGAGAATCGCCCCCGCCGTGCAACTATCCCTACACTTTGAGAAAAGTGTAATACAAATGTTTGTGATTGTATGCATCTCCGTGGTAACAGACAACAAGCGAACTCTGTGTAGTCTGATTCGGCAATCATACTCCCTGGCCTCTACATGCTCATAACATACATAAAAGGGAGTATGACTGAAGGATCTGACTACACAGGGTTTGTTTGTTGTCTGTTACCATGGAGATGTATAAGTCTTCATAGAAGCTCTAAACACAAAATGGTAGGACATTTTTAATGAAAACAATTTGCAAAAATGCTTCTTTGAGCAATAAAAATTGTTGTTTAAGGGTATATGGCTTTCAGAGCATCATTTATGACGAAATCCCACCACATTCAGAATTTCTGGATTTGCGATTGAGATATTTAAAGCAAATCAATATCACAGGAAACCCTCCGTGTGATGAGAAGAACCTTATCGCCTCACCCAAAATAAACAATTCAGCACTTCCAAAAGGGATATGCTCTCTGTGTCACTACTTCTTGGCGTGGGTTCCTCTAAGGCTCCAGGGATAGCTGTTCTTCAATAGGATCCCCTTCAAGAAGTAACGGCTTTGACTCCATGCCAAGCACGTGTCAAAGACTTCAGGTTAATATCAGTTGCAGCAAGGCAGACAGAACAGAAAAAGTCAACTGATGCCAAAACTCAACCAAAACAAAGACAAACATAGGTAACGGTGCGAACGTAAGTCAAGCCCCGATGCGCCACGGTCAGGAATCAAGATGGCAAATTGGGAACATAAGATTCAATATAACAGGACATCAATGTCATGAGGAAGGAGGGAAGAGAATATTAACCCAATGACATCATCATCCAACTATGGATGAGACACTAGAGCTGGATTGGGAGATGGTCAGTACATATTGGCCTTCAAACCCCATTACAAAGGGGAAATAGTTGGCCCCAACCCAGAAATGAATGCAAACTTTCTAGGAAAAAAATAATTTCTTTTTTTCATAGTGCGGCACTGAGAGAGAGAGAGGAGGGGCCCCTATCAAATCAATCAGACGATAGGCCTCCTTCCCTGAGTTTGACAGAAGTACATGTAGTGAATCTCAGGACCTTCAATGAACACCAAACATAGACAAGTAATATCCCAACTCCTCCCTCAAAAAAACATAGTCATAACTGTTAGATCTGTGGGGGTCCAACGATAGGGACCCCTACCAATCCCAACGGTAAAGCAAGAGCATTCAAACTTTATGGAATTGCCGGAGATAGCCGAGCTCTGTACATGGCAGTCCCCCTAAAGAATGAATGGAGCTGCAGTGCAAATACTCAATCACTGCTCCATTCACTTGGAGGCACAGAACCTCTATTCTCATGACCAGCATTTGGACCCACCAATCTAACAGTTGTTCCCTCTCCAGTGGATGGGGATAACTGGTTGTTACTGGAGTATCTCCTTAATCTCCTCCTTAGAAATATATAAATAAATCTTCTCTATACCTCCATGGAGTGCCAGCCATGGCCTACCTCCTCCTTCTTACTGTCCTGTGTATGACTGTAAGACAACTGGCTGCAGCCGGAGCCACCCTCCTCTGCCCTGTCTTCAGTAGGACAAAACGATTGTTAAACTCCACCCGTCAGTCATTTCCCAGCCAAAAATTAAACAGATCAGCAGAAGGTCAACCTCTTGTGTTCTCTGCAAAGAACCCTGCAGACGGTGGAGGTGAGTGGGGTCTCCTTAAAGGGCATCTGTCAGCAGTTTTGTATCTATGAAACTGCCTGACCTGTTCCATGTGCGCTTGGCAGCTGAAGGCATCCGTGTTGATCTCATGTTTGATTGAAAGGTCTAGGCCAGGGATCAGCAACCTCCGGTTCTTCAGCTGTTCTAAAACTACAACTCCCAGAATCCTCCTTTTACTTTTATGACAGTTGCAAGAAAAGCCAAGAAAGTGTGCATGCTAGGAGTTGTAGTTTTACAGCAGTTGGCATGCCGAAGGTTGCTGATCCCTGGTCTAGGCAGTGAAAATGTCATCAAAACTGCCTGGCCCTGTAAATTATTGCAGAGGGCGTGGCAGTTGAAGAAAAAGCAGCGCATCTAGGTGTAAAGGTAACGCCCCCGTTGCTCCTAGAGGCTCATTTGCATATATTAAAACGTCATTTTTCTAAGTAATGCGGGCACATATGAATATGGGACCAACACAGATGCCTTCAGCTGCCGAGCGCACATGTAACAGGTCAGCCAGTGTCATAGATACAAAACTGCTGACAGATGCCCTTTAAGGAGACCCCACTCATGTAGTATGGAAGATCTCCCAGTATCACTCCAGTGTAATCCAGTTCTTATGTTCTGGCTTTTCTCTGTTGATTGGTAAAAATAACCCAACTCAACCACGGCTTGAATGGAACTAAAAATATCTTGTTGGCCCCAAGAACAGGACAATTTCACAGAAACCAGAGCTGAAATCGCACTGCTGTAATTAATGCATTTGTTCTTTTTTTTTTTTTTACAAAAGGGACAAAATCTGCAGCGAGAGATCCCCAGATGATGGGGAGGAGGCGGGCAAACCTGATAAAATAACACGCAAACCAATGCAGAAACTGAAAGGCAAAAATACTTGGAGCTCGATAGAGACAAGTTAATACAGCTGTCAAGTTGGTTCTTTCTAGAGAATGAATAGGCGGGATGCTGGTGGCTGGGGGTATCAGGCTCATCAATTCTACTTGTTTTGTTCCCTGTCTCAATAACACTATAATTGCTGCATTCAGTATATGAACATTCGCAGCTGCCAGAATTCCCAATACTAGAATTCATTAGTGGCCTTTTTTCCCCCCTGCAAAATTCGTTCCCAGTTAAAAATGTGATCAAAATAGCTTTCAAAGCACTTCTTTCTCTGCCTCTTGCAGAGCAAAGGGAGCGTAAGTACAGGTGGAAATATTCTGCTTCAAGTTTTATAGGCTCCCCACCAGAGCTGAAGATCAGAGCTTCTGCCGACCTAACGAAAAATTCTCAGGACTAGGTAAAAATTTCATTGCAAGAAAGTGAGTCCTTTTGTTTAAAATCTGGAGGGGGCGGCATTCTAGAAATCAGTCCTAAGCCACCGTGGAACCTACCTATAATTCCAGATAAGAGAAGGGAGCCCTTATTATAGGCACCTGTTCATGCAGGTACAGTATGTGGCCGTTGGAGACAAGGGCGCCCATTCCGAGCAGGTTATAATTTTAATGGGTGGTGATAGCCTGTACACAGGTTTTACAAGGTCTGCTTACAAAATGTCTGTGAAGGTCCTCAGAAGGTCCTCTGCCATTAAATACTGGTAATTCGTGCTTCAGTCAGCATAATCTGTTTATCATAATCAGCACGAGATCAAATGTTGATTGAAAATTGCATGACTGATGCTATTAGGTATGATTAAATTGCTTCGGGAGAGGTGTTAGAACAGCATTGTAAGTGGCAGACATTAGATGTCGCTCCCCTCTGCCTCTATTCAAGCTCCATTTGACAAAAATAGCTTTTTTTCCACAAAGTCTTTCTCTGTGTGAAATTGGAAAAACAAAGCATGAATAGAGATGGAGAGTGCAACAGCTATGGTCTGCCACTTACAATACTGTTCTAACACCTCGCCCGAGGCAGTTTAATCACACCTAATAGCTTCAGTTGTGCAAATTGTAACCAACATCTCGCCTCTATGAGTTCCTTGACCTCGTGCTGATTAAATAGATTATGCTGACTGAAACATGATTCACCAGTGTTTAATGCCGGAGCTTTATTGTGCGAGTCATTCTAATTAAGGAAGCCAGTCAGAACACTAGCAAAATGTTCAGTACAGTTGCTCTGACTTATTACTACTAGTATATGGGATGAGGACATCAAGAACTCCTATCGGGAGTTTGATGGTGTCAAGAAGCACCTTGAAAGGAGCCTCCTTTTAATATTTCAGCCACTGCTCCTGTGCCCTCTAAAATATATCCAGGAGTCTTGAGACAAGTGCTTTACAGCTAATCCAGCTGTGAGTAAAAGCACACATGGCTGGAAGCATGCATATTTTATGCTGCCATTTCCAGCAAGCATGCAGTGTTGTCAGCAGGAATGGTGTCACATGAAAGGGTCTCTCTGAGACTCCAGACCTCCATAGGAATCCTGAGGCTTTCACTGGTAGGGCTGCATGTCATAATAACAGTATGACTTTACCCCTTGTCATGTATTTACACCACGTTTGTCCTTCCATCTCTAAGATATGTCTAATTGAGTTTAAGTGAAAAGTTAATTTTTTGATTGAAAAGTGGTAAAAAAAAATTGCACGCAGATTGCATCATCCAACTCACTTGACATTTGACGTTTTATTAGCCCTCTGTGTGCACTGTCTAATTGTAACCCCTGCACTAGAAGGAGTGCACCTATCAGGGATGCCACCTGAGGAGGTCATAGGCTGAATGGTGTGCCCCTGCACTCTGGGCTATTTGGAGGGGCCATGAAACTTTTTGCATGGTCTTCTATCCCATTTCAACGCTGAGACGTCCATAGACATGTTACATAAAGCAGGAGGTAACCGGCCAATCTAAGGACAGTCCTATTGAAGCGCGTATTTCAAAAACTACATGCAAAGTCCAAAATGGTTGCAATCTTGTAGACCAGGGATCAGCAACCTTGGCACTCCAGCTGTTGTGAAACTACAATTCCCAGTATCCAACATTCATTTCTGTAAGAGTTCTAAGAAGAACAGAGGAAGTATGCATGGTCGGAGTTGTCGTTTCACAACTTCTGGAGTGCCGGAGGTTGCCTACCCCTGTTGTAGACCATAATTGAGTTGAAGGTCCATGATTATGCACTTGCAGGGTAAAGGGGTTTTCCTGGGATTTTGATACTGATGGCCTATCCTCTGGATAGGTCATCGCTATCTGATCGATGGGGGTCCAACACTAGGAACCCCGCCGATTAGCTGTTTGAGAAGGCACCAGCACTCTTGTGAGCGCCAAGGCCTTCTCTGGGCTCACCAAGCACAGCACCGTACATTGTTGTGCTTAGCATCGTGCTCAGCCGGTGCCTTCTCAAACAGATGATCGGTGGGGATCCTGTATGTCAGACCCCCACCAATCAGATCAGACCATCAATCCTGAGGATAGATCATCAGTATCAAAATCCCAGAAAACCCCTTTAAAGGTGGCCAATACCTTCAAAAGCTATTGGCCGAATGCTCGTTCAACCGACAGCTACTCCTCCTGATTCTCCAAAACACATGCACACTGGCCAAGCATGCATGTGTTTTCAATGGAAAGAGAGGAGAAAACTGCTGGCCAAGCGCCTCTTATTTCCTGCCAGATCAAAAGGATTAGGTGTTCAGATTCAACTTGCCGGGCGATTCTCACCCATGACGTTATCTCTTCTACAACTCCCAATGTTACAATGCATTGGATGCAATGACCCAAGCAATGTAGCAAGTGGACTGACAAACCATCAGTTTATTCAGGTTATTCACGGCCCAAATATCACGACCAGTTGCAAATGAATGGACGACATAAACCAGCAGTCACACTGTGGCCCCACAGGTCAATGGAAATCCTCACCATAGAACATTGCATAGTCAACATCTACACGAAGGAGACCCTCATCCATTGTATTAGACAAAAACAGCAAAAGCAACGCGTATAATCTAGCAAATCAGGACATACATGAATGAGCATCATGGAATGACAAGGAAGGATATGCACTTACCCTGTGAGCACCACTACGAAGTCCATGACGTTCCAGCCGTTCCGGAGGTATGAGCCTTTATGAAACACAAAGCCTAAGGCGATGATCTTGATGCCAGCTTCAAAACAGAATATGCCAATAAAATAAGGCTCTGTATCATCCTGCAAAGAGAAAAAGCAACTTGGATTAAAGAGATTATAATATTTAAAGGGATATTGCTTTAAAACAGGCATGCTCAACCTGTTGTTGCAAAACTACAACTCCCAGCATGCCCGAACAGCCTACAGCAGGGCATTGTGGGAGTTGTAGTTTTACAACAGCTGGAGGGCCGCAGTTGTCTTAAAGGGGAGGTCACAGTTTTTGTTTACCCCCCCACCCGGTGGTACTTTATCCTCACGGCTCCCTTCGGCTCAATGGCTCCCGGCTGTCTTCACTGTACTTCCAACCTCTGACTGTCAACTTCCACATGGATGGAGTCACATGAGCTGCTACAGCTTCAGCAATGAAGTGCCACCAAGCGGTGCGTGACCCAGCAGTGGCATGCCGCTTAAGAGCACGTCACCGCTAAAGACAGTCATTGACCCCCATCTGTGCAGAAATTGACAGGAAGGCACCAGAGATGCAATGAAGACCGCCTGGGAGACATAGAGTGGCGAGTAGAAGAGAACTATAGATCTCTTTACATGTGCCACCGCAGCAAAGGGAGGCATTGAAGAAAAATCTTGGACAACCCCTTTAAAGTAATTTGCAGTGTAAAAAAATACATTTCTCATCAGTTTTGCCCTTGGTGCAGCCAGGATCTAGATGGAATCAGTCTCCTTCCCTCTCTGTCATCTCACAGTATTCTTACTTCCCCTGCTGGAAGTGTCTTCTCAGCCGTATTTATTTATTATATCCCGCAGCGTATTACAGACATTAACATCACGCTGTCCCCAAGGGGGCTCACCATCTAAGGTCCCTATCAGGATGCCTTTGGAGTGTGGGAGGAAACCCACACAAACACGGGGAGAACATACGAACTCCATGCAGATGTTTTCCTTGGTCAGATTGGAACCTAGGACCCCAGCGCTGCAAGGCACCAGTGCTAACCACTGAGCCACCATGTTGCCCTGCTCCTTCACTGACCATTTCTATTGGCTGCGGCGCAGCAAGCAGAGGGTCACTATGTAGAGACCTGGCTGTGGGGGAGAGTGTGCATTCAAACTGCAATACACACCGAATACCAGGTGGGGCGCCATTCTATGTAAGCAGCTGTCATAACTTTCACAGCATGAACAACATGAATAATTTATTTTTTAGGACAATCCATTTAAAGGACCCAGTGCAATGCGTAAAGGAATACTAACAGTAATACAATGTGCATTACACAGCACCATCACATACAGTTTAATCAGAAACCAAAGTGGGAACGGACCGGCAGGTTGATCATATTTCACATTTCATTTTTAATTGCAGTACCGTTGGAGACCACACGGTGTGCTGTTATGGGTAATGAGATCTATGAGTAACAGGAAGCACAAAGAACCGTCATGCAGTGCAATATTTTATAGCACCACCTAGTGGTAGAAAACCCACAATAGCAATATCCATGTTTAGATGCACAGAGTACATGTAGGCACTAGTAAAGGTATCGGATTTCTACTGTAAAATCTGTATTTATGGGCAATTTTGTATATAATGCAAAATTATCCTGATCAGCAATAAACATCTGATACGCTGCAGTATTGATCGTAGCCACTATTCGGGAAAGCTTCTAGGCCAGTCAGGCCTTACCATGGCCAATGATGGTTTAGGCATACGATGCATATAGGAACACATGCTATCTCAGCACAACACTGAAGGGTTCAGTCACTTCCGTATATTTGCAAGGCCATAATCTTCGGTTTTGACAATTATACCCTGGCTAATGAACGTATCTGCATCCCGGCCATAACGCTGAGCGTCCCCCTGAAATTAACGACACTCGTCGCTGACTCACAGGATCTGAGAAGTCGCCTCCCCTTCATTTCGAAGGAGTATTTATAGACTTTCACTTTTAAGAATGGGAGTAGAGGAGGAAACTATCAATGGCGCTCTCTTTATTTAGGCTGTGTCGGTCTAAAAATAAGACTGGAACTGTCCATAGACAGTGGCGTCCATCAAACTCTGGGTCTCTTGTGTTTGTGCAGTTGTATTTCTTCTGCGGGATAAGCGGTGTAAGAGGGGTGGCTGCTTATCTTTCTTATCCTATGCTGACCGTGTGATGCATGATATTAGGGCTGTCTGTGTGGTGGAAAAATATACGAATTTGCCGTGCAATAGTCCTAAAACCTGGGACTGTGACGTTGGGTGGTGGGTGCGGCACAGTAACACGTCCCCAAGCAACTGTAAAGAGGGACTGCACCTCATGTTGAAGGGTCTTTTTTACATAGCTTTAGGGCATAACGATTGACCACAGCATGATCAACCCTATTAAGGCTACATTCACACTTGCGTTCGGAGCGGATCCGTCTGGTGTCTGGATCCGCTCCTATAATGCAGACAATGGGATCCGTTCAGAACGGATCCGTCTGCATTATATTTGAGAATTTGTCAGTCAGACGGATCCGTCCAGACTTTACATTGAAAGTCAATGGGGGACGGATCCGTTTAAAACTGCACCATATTGTGTCAACTTCAAACGGATCCGTCCCCATTGACTTACATTGTAAGTCTGGACAGATCCGTTTGGCTCCGCACTGCCAGGCGGACACCCGAACGCTGCAAGCTGCGTTCGAGTGTCCGCCTGCTCAGCGGAACGGAGGCCAAGCGGAGCCAGACTGATGCATTCTGAGCGGATCCGCATCCACTCAGAATGCATTGGGGCCGTACGGGTACGGATCCGTTCGGGGCCGCTTGTGAGAGCCTTCAAACGGAACTCACAAGCGGAACCCCGAACGCAAGTGTGAAAGTAGCCTAAAGCAGGCACACAGCCTGGTAGGGTTGATCATGCTGACAAAAACGATACCCTGATTTCCCGAGAAAGCACATTTTTATTGATATGTAAAGGTGCTTACTGGAGCACCCAGGAGCCGGCCACAGCCCTCAGAGCACCAATCAGTAACACCCCTACAGCTATAGTCCCTTCCCCTGGATTGACAGAGCTAAACATCTTGTCTAGCCCTTTCTTTTTGCGCCTGCGCTGTATCTCCCGATCTCAGCACTTGTGCAGTGGATCTGCTGCTGCTCTACAAGCAGCCCAGATTCTAACTGAGCAAGCGCCGAGACTGGGAGGCACAGCGCTTGCTCAGTTGGAAATCTGCGCTGCTTGGAGAGCAGCAGCAGATCCACTGCACAAGTGCTGAGACCTGGAAGAACAGCTCAGGTGCAAGAATACGGGACTGAACAGAGATTTCTAGGGGAAGAGGGAACGGGCTAAAGCTGTAGGTAGGTTACTGAAAACAGACATACATAATCTGGGCATTGGTTTTGCGACATGCCCCCATTGTCTGAGATGAGACGACACCTTTAAATAGCGTAAGTTCAATTTATAAAGCAAAGAAAAATGAATGTCCGTATGGCGCTCACCAATAAAATCCCACTTCTTAATTAAATCCATAAAAATCTTCACAGACGCATGGACCGGCACGATTTTATTGGCGAGTGCCATACGGACATTTGTTTTTCTTCCTCTGCTAGATGTGCAATCGTTTAAAGGGACCAGTGCATAGGGGGATGAACAATCATTGCTACGATCATTCGTCCCCTACATAGTTCGATCATCTGAGCCCCTTTCCTATTGGTTGTATGAACCTACACAGCCTTCCCTATGCAGAATCCCAGGAATATTAGAAAATAGGCGATGGGGAAACGGCCGGAGGGTCATACCCCTCCTATGGGAAATGGGAACGGGCGTGGGGTGGGGTGTCACGGCATGAAGCAGCAATAGACAGTATGGACACGAGACTAGCTCCACCGCTGCAAAAGGTAAGTCCCTCGGCCTGGAAGCGCGCGGGTTAAGGATTTCATTACTCGCAGCTCTCAAGTTTATTAATCACGTTATTGCTTTGCCATGCCCTGACTGTTTCTCCCCCTGCAGGGAAAGGGTTAATGCAATTTGCGGCTCCGCTGAAATGAAAGCCTCTGTAAGAGGTTCAGGCGTGATGGGAAGGAGCTGTTTTCTTCTAGAGGAACTTTATATCAGAAGGTAATTTGTGACTGTTTTAAGTGGCTGTGGCGGGGATGAAACCCACAAGCTATTAGCTAAAGAAGAAAAAAGAAAAGATAGCTTTTATGTTCAGAGCGAAAGCTCACGTGTTCAGGCGAAAGAGGGGAGGTTCCAGTTGTGTGTCAGAGAAGACAGCATGGACAATTCCTTTAAGCTGGTTTCCGATGGTCCAGAAGATGCAAGGCTCGACTGATCTTGGGAGACCCTGGGGCAATCTGTGTGAACATGATCTGATGATGATCTGTGGAGGCCTGACTCCCAGTACTCCCACCGATCATCTAGTGATAGATGAGGCCTCCTCACAGCATACCATGCACAACGCCATTCATTGTATAGTGGCCAGTGCTTGGTATTGCAGCTTGAATGGGACCGAGCTACTCTTCCCAGGACATGTGACCGATGTGGCGTCACTGGCCTAAAATAGCGCCGCGGCCTCTTCAGGAGTGGGTGGGTGTCAGGAGTTGGACCACTGCCAGATAGGCCATCATATTGGGCCCAATGGTTCTTATCTGCCGACACATTCTATGTTTCTATGTTTCCTAATATTGAACTCCCAGAAAACTCCTTTAAAGGGCATCTGTCAGCAGTTTTGTACTTATGACACTGGCTGACCTGTTACATGGGCGCTTGGCAGCTGAAGACATCTGTGTTCGTCCCACGTTCATATGTGTCCCGCATTGCTGAGAAAAGTGATGTTTTACTATATGCAAATGAGCCTCTAGGAGCAATGGGGGCGTTACCCATTACACTTAGAGGCTCTACGCTCTCTGCAACTGCTGTGCTCTCTGCACTTTGATTGACAGGGCTGGGTGTGATGACATTTACACTGCCTGGCCCTGACTTCACCTAAAGTGCAGAGGGCGCAGCAGTTGCAGAGGAGCTGAACCTCCCAGGTGTCGGTCCCCCACCGATCAGATGCCATAGAAGAAAAAAAGATCTCGGAAAACCCCTTTAAAGGGGTTCCTCTCACTTCAGCAAATGGCATTCAATCATGTAGAGAAAGTGAATACAAGGCACTTCCTAATGTATTGTGATTGTCCATATTGCCTCCTTTTCCGGATGGATTCACTTTTCCATCAAATTATACACTGCTCATTTCCATGTTTACGACCACCCTCCAATCCATCAGTGGTGGTCGTGTTTGCACACTAATAGGAAAAAGAGTTGACCTCTCTAGCGGACAGTGGCACGACCACCGCTGATGGATTGCAGGGTGGTCATAGCCATGGAAATGAGTAGTGTATAATACGCATCTCGCCAAAAAGGTCGCTGCGGCAAAATCTACATGAGATCCATACGGGTTTTGCTGCGGATCCTCCATATATTACACCCTCTATACATTGCAATTCTTTTCCCTCTCGGATTTTTCCCCCACATGTAGCGTCCTGTCATACGCAGCAGATATGCAGCGCAGAATCCGCACCACAAATCCGCAGTGTCTGAACTCAGCCTAATACCCCTTTCAATGGTTGCAGCAACGTTATAGGCAAAATATTAAGTTGTTTTATTTTTCACTCATGAAATATAAAAATGAGCGGAATATTTGCAAACCCGTAATTATGAACAAGGATCTAATACGCCCCAAATTTCTCACATTTCAGCATCAGATCCCTTGGCGGGGGTTTCCACGAGACCCGGCGATTCTAATAACCGTATGTTATTTTGCACGGCACTTAATGATTAACCTGAGTTCCTGACCAAAGTACCACCTGCTGCTGCGGGAGGAATATTTTGGTGCAAGCACAAAACAGGGCAGCGGCGCGGCGGTACATTTCAATGCAGATATTTTCATTCCACGAGATGAGTCAGATGATGACGGCCTATCGGAAGCGTTCTTGTCATTCAGAGCGTGGCACAGCGGGGGGGTTCAAGTGCTAATCCAATTATTGGCGAATGGCTCTCTTTTTCGTAAAAAGCGACAGCTTTGGGGTTTTCCTTCTCCTTGAGCCCATATAACAGATTGTTCTCTGTAATAACCGAGCTGACAATGCTAATCAAACAGCGGAAATTCTTCGTTTTTTTCTTTGTCGCAGTCAGAATACCCATGTAGATAGAGAACCCTATTAAAATACGCTTCTCGTTCCGTGTTCAGTTGTTTAGCTGTAGACCTAAGTTGCCGCCATCATCTGCTACATGGATACGGCTGGCATAATGCTGGAGAGGACTGCACATGGACTGTTTTTTGGGTCCGGTAATGGGCGCTGCCTTTGCTCCTTCCTATCTTACTAAATCACTCACCCAGTGACCATACATTGCAGTTGGTAAATTAGGGGCATGTAAGCTCCGCGCCAAAACACCCAATACCATCTGGGAGAACCCTATACTGGGTGGGGCTTATGCAAGTCCCACCCCCTTTCTGCCCAAATTTGGCAAGACTGTCTCTGAAAATTAGGGACAATCCTTTCAAATTTTGGATGTTGGCAACTATGACTGCCTACCGTCCTACGCCGAAAGCTTGCACTACGATTGGGTGTTTTCACCCAAAAAATGTCCAATTAGTGGGGGTATAACCAGGTGTGCACCACCAATGAGGCCAGGTCAGGCAGCACCAGGAAGGGGCAAGTAGGGGGCAGCAGAAGGGCCATGGGCAATAAGCGCTTTCATTGTGGCAAAGGGGTTAGGTTAAGAAATTGGCATTGCGGGAGGGGGGACGTTTCCGTTTTCGCCTCAGGCAGCAGAAAGCCTGGGTATGACCCTAGTGGCAGTCACCATTGCTCTCGGTGTTCACTTAAAGGGGTCCTCCAGGACTAGAACACTTAGGTTATGCCATCAATATCAAATTGGATGGGGCCTGACTCTGGCCACCCGCAACGATCAGATGATTGTAAGGGATTTGGCGCTACAGCAGTCACAGCGCCATACTTTTGTTAGTGGCTGTGCCCAGTATTACAACTCCTGCAGCTCCGGACTGGGCTGCAGTATCAGGTACAGCCACTACTGACTGCACGGCGCTGTGCCTGGTTAGACAATGAAGGGGACGCTGGAGCTACAAGGCCATCGGCATCGGGGATGCCAAGTCAGGCACAAAATGTGATATTGATGGCACATCCTAAGGATAGACCACTTATCAGCTCTGAATAGAGACGGAGACCCCCCAATGTTTACACTCATTTAGAGTTGCATTGGTTAGATGTAATTTTTTTATACACAAAAAAGGGGTCTCAATAGCTTAAAGACATCAAGTTTGTTCCCTTCTCCCTATCATGGTGCTGGGACTCCCAGCTGGGACCCTTAGACCGATTCTTCCCCCCCTGCATAGGAGACTAGGAGAGCCCTACATATGTTCAGGCCACATAATAGCAAAGGGGATGGAACTACGTACAACTGGGCCACAGCCTTCCAGTTGGACCCGCTCCATCTCAAACTTGCGCCATTGCAGAAAATATCCCTTTAATTGCCTCGCCAGACGTGCCTATTGATGCAATACCTTTGTATGAATGGACTGCCCTACGTCTGATGTCTACCGCCAGAAGGTTTTGGTTGCACGTTCCAAACGGCTGTCTATCTTCATGGTTACCACACCCCACCCAGGAGACTTTTTGGGTCACCTTTCGTGAATTTGGTGTCTCAGTCTACGGCAGACTCGCAGATTTTCTGCCTCCGGTCTCTTCTTCACCTGACGGCAGCCTGTTTTTTTCTGCAGACGCTGCTCTTTGCTCTTTGACAGTCCTGTAGTTTTGCAGACAGACATGCTGTGACAACAGGGTGACACCGGCTGTACGCAGGAGGAGGAAAAGCGCTGTCGAAAGCCTGAAGAACAAGCCTACCCTAAGAGCTGGATCACACACAGCACTGGTAACGTATATTAAAGGGGTCTAATGGACTTTAACTATTGATAACCTATAGGTCATCAATACCTGACTCCTGACACCCCTGGCAATCAGCTGTCGGACGGGGACCACGGAGCTTGGGCGCGTGCTGCAGCCTCTTTCTCATCCATTGGTCACAAGTGAAAAGCTGCAATACCAATCATGCCCACTATAGAATGGATGGCGCTATGAAAAGGCTGCAGCGATCATCCGAGTGCTGAGACCCCTTTAAACAAATGATCACCAGGGGTGCCTTGAGTTGGACCCCCGCCGATCTGAAAAAAAAGCCAGGCGATGAATGGAGAGCACATGGCACATGCGCAGTGCGCTCTCCTCCACTTCAAGGGCCCCGTTCTGGAGCTAGGAGCGAGTTCCAGAGGTGGGACCTGCACCTACCTGACATTATTGGCCTATCCTAGCGATACCCCATCAGGGCCTAGGATGGGCAAACCCCCTTTAAATACTGGGCTAGGGCAGCAAAGTGAATATGCACCCTTGGTTCAGCCCCGTTCCTCGCAGCCCCTGGGCCCCAATGCAAAAATCTGTAACGGGGGCCCCCATCTATCACGTACCATTTAAAATACCAGCTACCTCTGCACCCCTATAGCTACGCCCCTAGTAAAGTAAGGGGCCTCCTGACGTGCTTGCACTGCTTACTCTCAGATGCCCCTCCCCTTTTGCCGCCCTCTTAGTCATTCCAGAGACCTGTTGGTCACATGACACACCGTTTCTCTGTCACTAACAGTTGGGGAGGAGCTAACAGCACCTAGTACTCTAATTGGCTCTTTCTGGGGTGTTTACTGGGTACCATTGCGCCCGCTGGTTCTGATAACACCATGTGACCCAGCACAGAACATGAGGGGGTAAGGTCACATGACCCGTCCACACTTGTGGTAATTTTTCGGTATAACTTTGGTCCACATTTGCTAATAATGTTGTATTTTTATGTGCTGAGGGTAGTTGGCGAGATCCACGCTTAAAAGGCGTACGGCACTGTTCAATTCCACAACATTTCTCCTCACATTCTTAATAAATGCGTCCTAAATTATGTCTCTCGGGAGGCCGCACCACGTCTCCTGTCAAATTTGGCGAGTGAGGCGAAAAGCCCCCCAAAATTGAGGAAATTTGGTGTAAACATTTTCAAATTTGACGAGTGAGGCGAAAATTCCCTAAAATTGAGTGAATTTGGTGTAAACATTTTCACATTGGCGAGTGAGGCCGAAAGTCCCCACAACTGAGGAAATTTGGTGTAAACATTTTCAAATTTGGCGAGTGAGGCAACAAGTCCCCAGAAATTGAGCTAATTTGGTGTAAACATATTGGTAAATGTCCTAATTCTGTGGAAATTAAGAAGGAGACAGAGAATCACCTACAGTTTCCGCCATGTCTGTCCATGGACATTCAGCTACTTTTCCCCTATAACTGGAAGGGTTGCCCATAGCAACCAATCAGAATCTAGATAGCATTTTCCAGCTGCAGGTAAAAGATGTAAGCAGCGATGTGATTGGACAACGGCTCAGTCTTGATAGAGGAGGAACATGAAATGATAGGCCACACTGGATAAAGGGGGTGGAGCTGAGAAAATCCACCAATCAGGTCATTACTTTCATTTTCCAACCCTGCTAACAAATATGGCCACTGGATTGCTTGCTGTAGGCCACGGGTCAGCAACCTCCGGCACTTCAGCTGTAAAACTACAACTCCCAACATGCTGCATTTACTTCTATGGGAGTTTCAAGAAAGCCAAGCTATTGTGCATGCTGGGAATTGTAGTTTCACAACAGCTGGCGTGTCGTAGGTTGCTGAACTTACTAATACGTATGTTGTAAATACATTGTATTTTGAGTTTCATTGCCTCGTCATTTTGACAATCCATGCTTGCTGTCAATGAATGGAAACACCATGCCCAACTTGGCACAGGTGCACAACTCGTTACAGCGTCCACTCACATCCAGTGCCTGTGTCGGTCAGACATGATGAGGACAGGCTCCAAAATAGAACATTACGTTCATTGACAGCAAGCAGAGATCTAGAAAATGGTGAAAAATTTAAACACAGCGTATATTAGGACAGCGCATAACTAGATAAAGCCAGAAAGAGCACTAAGTAGCTGTGTTTAATGTGTCTGAGAGCCATAAAATAGACTCAGACATTCAGCACAGAGTATTTCAGGAAAGGAGTGGAAAGCGTTACCCTATCTGCTCACATCATTATGTTTTAGAGGGTAGGGCGGCATGTGGCGGGGCTAGTGTCTACATATGGAGATGCAAATGGAGACCCACTGGAGGCAACAAACTGGGAATGGAAGAAGCAGGTCCCACAGCAGCACAAAGCACTTCAGGAGAGGAGTGTCTCATGGGAGGCAGTACCCTGTCTGCTCACATGATTATATTATAGCGGGCAGGACGGTATGTGATGGGGACAGTGCCCCAATGAGCGTGGAGACACATTGGAGTTACCATAACAGAAGTAGTAGGTGCCACAGCAGCACAGAGCACTTCAGGAGTGGTCTGATCTTTGGAAAGCAGTAACCTGACAACTCCTATGACTATGTTATAGAGGGAAGAGCGGCATGTGACAGGGCAGTCTCAAACTGAAACCAATGGAATGGAAGCAGATGGTGTCTCAGCAGCACAGAGCACTTCAGGAGAGGAGTGGACTGATCTTTGGCAAGCAGCACCCTGACCACTCAAATGATTATGTTATAGAGGGTGGGACGGGGTGGTGTCTAGAGACCCACTGGAGGCTAGAGACCCACTGGAGGCAACATACTTGGAATGGAAGTAGGCGGTGCCACAGCAGCACAGAGCACTTCAGGAGAGGAGTAGTCTGGCCTTTGGAAAACAGAACCCTGACCACTCACATGACTATATAATAGAGGGTGGTGCAGCATGTGACAGAGCAGTGTCAGACTGAAGCCATATGGCAGACCACATGGAAAGAAAGTAGATGGTGTGTCAGCAGCACAGAGCACTTCAGGAGAGGAGTGGGAGGGTCTACTCAGACGATTTGGGCAGGGTGGTGTGTGACAGGGACAGTGTCTCGATATTAAGATGAGAACAGAGACACTTGAGACGCCACATACTGCAATAGAAGTAAAAGGTGCCACAGCAGCACAGAGCACCTCAGGAGAGGTTTGAGAACCCTGACCGCTCTCATGACTATATTATAGAGGGCGGTGCAGCATGTCACAGAGCAGTGTCAGACTGAAGACACATGGCAGACCACAAGGAATGCAAGTAGATGGTGTCTCAGCAGCACAGAGCACTTCAGGAAAGGAATGTGATCATCTTGTAGGGGCCAAAGATCTTGTATTGAAATAGGTAGTGTGACACCTGCAGAACTACAACCCCCACAAGCCTTCACTACCCAGAGGTGGAGCAGCCAGTTAGGAGCAGTGGAGCACTGCTCCCATCATCCGTCATGGTCTGCGCAGTGTTAAATGGTCTTATAACATTTCCTGTGACATTTCATAAAAGCCAATTAAATCTGGAGGCGAATGGTGGGAGCTGCGGAGCCCGGGCAGAAGATACTAGAACTGCGTGCCAGAGTCTTAGCCTGCCATTGTGGAACCATAAGTCCCAGCAATCCCTACCAAGCAGGCCAAGAGGAACAGTATGAGCCGCAAATTGTTGTGGGGGCTCCTTAGCAAAGATCAAAATGGGCCCCAATTGTGGTGCTGGGTCCTGTGGGCCTGGTTTTTGTCACCCCCTTCCTATGACCCCACTCCGCCCCACACATGTCCAGGAGACCAGGCTGCACTACTGAGGCAGAGGTGGTAACCTATACAGCACACTTAAAGGAGGTTCTCTAATTGTATGTATAGAAAGCTCAATCATCATCTGCAACGGTGTTTCAATTCCTCACTATTTTCAAGATCTCTGCTTGCTGTCAACAAATGCAAGCATTCCTGATCTCTCTCAGACCCAGTCCTGCTTTCATAGCTTGCTTCAATTGTATCCAGTCATAGTAATCCTCTGTGAACTGATACAATGTTGCAAAAGATCAGGACATAGGACACATCTGCTCCGATTTTTTTTCTGTTTTTCCGTTCCGCAAAGACGCTTTGGCGCATGTGTCATGCGATGGAAATAAACGGCGCCCGTCAAATGATGGTTTTAGGTCCTGCATGAATGATGCGATCACTCAAAAAAGGAGCATGGTTTTCATACTCTTAAAATCAATTAAAAAAAAAATGCTTCCATTCCCTGAAGGCAAGCAGAGGTCTTGAAAATGGAGCATTGAGGGAGGAAAAAAACAAGAACAAGATTGAAAATAAACGGCAATTTTAGGTCCTGCATAAATGATGAGAGTACCCAAAAAAGGGAAGCAATAAAGAATGCTTCCATTCACTGAAAGCTAGCAGAGATCCTGAAAACTGAGCAATGAGGAAATGAAATACAAGAATGGAATTTTTTTATAGTTTTTTTTAAACCTGCACTATTTTCTGACACATTTGCCAGACCTCACACATTGAACATTGCTGAGCTGCTAAAAAGCAGGTCCGCACAGATTGGAGAACTACAACTCCAAGCATGCAACGTACATGCAAAGCCTCCTTGGGGGGGGGGGGGGGGGGGGGTCGTGCGACGACTGCAGAACCACAAGTTGCAGACTAAGGAGAGCAAGATATTAGCTCAGATTTCCTCACATGTTCATGTCTAACAAGACTGGACCAATGGACCATACGTCTGAATTCAGACTTGATCCCCCTCCCAACAGCGGCAGAACAAAGGGTTAACGTTCCGGCTACATGGCGACGCGTTGTGCAACATCTGACATAATGTATTTCAATGGTGTCGCAATGCAACGTGCTACTTTTGCGACGCGGCAACTTTCTTTCGCCGTGTATCTGGACCTTAATGATTTACAGCCAAACATTGTTGCAACAAAGCAGCGCAGCAGCAGCTCTGGCTGATTTCTATACCCTCTTTTTTCAATGGAACCGATCAGCTCCCTGGTTCGACATATCCGACAATCCTACGATTCATGAAGAGACACGAATTACCTGAAAGTGATTATGATGGGCGGAGTTCCCCTTTAAGTTAGGAGTTCCCCTTTAAGTCAGAAATCCCTCATTTATTCAGGTGTATATATGACTCATATTGCTAGGCTGTAACATGTCGTTATGGCACCCACTCATGCATGGCTCTTTTCTTGTACCAGTACGATGAATATGTTGCGCGGGTCATTTCGTATGTCACATGTTTGCGCCTTTTTTTAAGATGGCGGCCATGCAGAAAAGCTCGGACAAGGCACAAATGTGCTCCATGCGCCTTAGGCCTCATGCACATGACCATATGTATTTTGCAGTCCGCAAAAAAACGCATCTGCAAAAAATACGGATGACATCCATGTGCATTCAGTATTTTGCGGAACGGAACATCTGGCCCCTAATAGAACAGTACTATCTTCGTCCGTAACGCAGACAATAATAGGACATGTTCTATTTTTTTGCGGAACGGAAATACGGACATACCGAAATGAAATGCACACGGAGTACCTTCCGTATACAGTCCCCCCAAAAAATGGAACCGACGCGGAATGAAAATACGTTCTTGTGCATGAGGCCTTAGGAGAATAATGCCCGCCATTGTGACTACTTTATAACATGGCAGATGCCTATGTCGAAGCACGTGCCCCAGGGTCCCAAACAGCGACAACTCCGACTACACAGTGACCAGTCAAATGTCCACTTACCAGTCTCTCTGACATGTCGGTTTTGTCGTGCTCCGGCAAATGTTGCTCCAGCGCCAGCACGATGCAGTTGGCGATGATGGTGGCTAAAATCATATATTCGAATGGAGTAAGAAGAGTTAAGGAAATGAGAGGACATCGAGAACAGCAAGACATGGCGTGGACCTACAGCGGGGACCATAGGGACTGGGAAGAGCCATAGGAACTGGGAACAGCCACAGGGACTGGAAATAGCCATAGGGACTGGGAAGGGCTATAGGGACTGGGAAGGGCCATGGGGACTGGGAAGAGCCATGGGGACTGGGAACAGTCACAGGGACTGGGAAGGGCCATAGGGACTGGGAAGGGCCATAGGGACTGGGAAGAGCCATAGGGACTGGGAAGGGCCATGGGGACTGGGAAGAGCCATAGGGACTGGGAAGGGCCATGGGGACTGGGAAGAGCCATGGGGACTGGAAAGGGCCATGGGGACTGGGAAGAGCCATTGGGACTGGGAAGGGCCATGGGGACTGGGAAGAGCCATGGGGCCTGGGAACAGTCACAGGGACTGGGAAGAGCCATAGGGACTGGGAACAGCCACAGGGACTGGGAAGGGCCATAGGGACTGGGAAGAGCCATAGGGACTAGGAAGGGCCATAGGGACGGGAAGGGCCATAGGGACGGAAAGGGCCATAGGGACTGGGAAGAGCCATAGGGACTGGGAAGGGCCAAAGGGAGTGGGAAGAGCCATAGGGACTGGGAAGAGCCTTAGGGGCTGGGAACAGCCACAGGGACTGGGAACAGCCACAGGGACTGGGACGGGCCACGGGGACTGGGAAGAGCCATAGGGACTGGGAAGGGCCATAGGGACTGGGAAGAGCCTTAGGGACTGGGAACAGCCACAGGAACTGTGACGGGCCATATGGACTGGGAAGAGCCATAGGGACTGGGAAGAGCCATAGGGACTGGGAAGAGCTATAGGGACTGGGAAGAGCCATAGGGACTGGGAAGGGTCATAGGGACTGGGAAGGGCCATAGGGACTGGGAAGAGCCATAGGGACTGGGAACAGCCACAGGGACTGGGAACAGCCATAGGGACTGGGAACAGCCACAGGGACTGGGAAGTCAAATGTCAAGGGGATGGATTTTAGGTGTTTTTCCCCTGTAACAGTGTTGGGAGCCCCCTGTATTAGTATCCCTGGACTCTGGCACCATTGTCAATATCAACGCCTGTACGTTACCTCACATAATGAACGGTCACGTTGAGGGAAATGGACTTTATCCTTTCTAATGATGGGAAAATCAAGGTACATAGCAACGGCGGCGGCAGATAGCGTCCCACAGAACCACCACTCCCCTTCACCGCTGAACTCTGTAAATTATATTCAGTCTGTACAATGATGGGAGTCAGAGTAGGCGGAGACTGGTAACTCCTGAACTCCTGTATATTACTTTCATGCCACCCTATGAAATAAAATGCTATCGATCTGATATCTATCTATATAACATTAGATAATATTATATTATATTTCACTTCATTATACTATAGTGTATTATTATACCGCACTATATATAAACAATATAATGCACTGTACTACTATACCGCACACCATGTCGTAGTATATTATACTATACTGTACCATGCTATATTACATCATATTATACCTCATTATGCAATAAGATGTTATTGAGCATGGTATATTATATAATGTCGCATAATACTATACCCTATTAACTACACCGTGCCATATTAATCTGTTATGCAATATTACATAGATAAATAAGATATATTGCTTTATACTATATGTTTGTCATACAATATACTGCCATACTATGTCATACTAACCACGCCATGCTGTACTATACAAGCTTACACTATAATATCCCATACCATATAGTACGTTATAGCAGTAACATATTGTATATTACATTACTTCATGTTGTAATATATTATACAAAATAATGCCAATATAATGTACTATACTAAAGCCACGCTATATCATTACACTGCATTCTATTATAGAGCACTATAACAAAACATATCATATCATATAGTGTTATATTGCATTATATTATATATGCTATAATATATTATACAACATAATACCAATATACTGTGCTATACTAAAGCGACGCTATATCATTATACTATATTATAGAGCACTATGACAATATGTATCATATATATATAATGATTATGTCTTGCCATACTATGCAGTATTATCGCGCACTCATATTGTATTGTGTCGGTGTTATTTACTACACTGTGCTCTTTATTCTGTACATTTTGTACACGGAGGCGATGTATTCGTGGTCACACTTCCTCCTCTGCTTGGATGGGTCGCCTTTCAGCACCACGGACAGCGGCGGGGTCCATAAAGTGCATTCACACCCATTCCAAAGCCAGGCAACACCCCACCCCCCACACTACACCCTGACACATCTCCACGCAAACCTTTTCATTTCTGACTGTCTCCACCATTGGCCTGAGCGCTGAATTCATACATACACCCTACCTGGGTGGATCTATGCTTACACCCTACCTTAGGCCTGCAGGTAGCACCCTCATCACCCCCCCCCCCCCCCTCCCGACTGTCCGAGACCCCGTGAAGTCTGACCCTAATCTGGCAACATCGGACCCCCCTTGGGGTATCCCTTACATGATATTTCTGCCGCACCACCACCACCACCATCATCATCATCATCATCATCATCACTCCTCAGCATGGGTGACCAGAGATGTTGAGTCCCACCTAATGACCCCCTCCTCTGCCTGTCTGGTCCTGCAATGGAGGCATCACCGGTTGTATCTGGGAAATCGCTTCGTATAAATGCATTCCGGAGAGGGGGTGTAGACAGGAGCATATGAATGGTAAGGGATGGGGTTGCTAGGTTTCTATCAGGAGGCCCTGATGGCTCCTACTAAGGAATCAATAGGTGTGTGATTTCCTAACCATGGACGCCCAGGGCTAATCTCAGCCTAGCAGCCACTACACACCCAAAGACCTCCTGGGGGGCAGCAGCTTCTCCTCTTCCCACTATATAGACGATCAATGACAAACCCTATAGACCCTTCAATCAGTTCTACCATATAACCCCCCACACACACACACCACCACCCATTACACCCATATCCCATCCTCTAGGTGATATTACCCTCATGTTACCATGTTATTTGAACCCTTCTACAGCCAGATGCCCACCCATATGCTCCACCTAAGGCCTTGCCTGGCAACCAAACATCTAGTGATAGCCCTCTTTAAATGCCAACATGCCTGCCGACCCCACATCGGGCTTTTGACTCTTTAAACATTGGATGTATGTTTGCGTTCCAGGCCTTCCCTTGGCGCCACAAGAGTTAAAAACCCAGTCTCACGAAGCCCCCCTTCTTACCGCCATGCAACCCAAGTCCCAGTTCAAATGCTCTAAGGAATGCGCTTAGTGTGGGTACATTACCCATTCCATGCCCCCCCCCCATCACACAGGTTAAAGGATATGGCCACTCCGTGATCCTTTTGGCATATTTCCTGATGACATTGTCTTCACTGAAGATGAACAAGGACCTGTTAACGGTGAAGCAGTTCTGTTTGACGGGGATGGGGTTATAAAGAGCCATGGTCCTCGCCCTCTGAGCCATGGACTGCTTGTATATCCTTTGGCCGGCTTGAGGTCCACCTTGCCGGCTGCTCCCTCTTCCAGTACCCCCAGGTACCCCAGTTCCATAGCGGGTGGGTAGATCATCTCCGAACCGGGCCATTCTAGAATTGCACAGGAGCAAGTGTTAGAATCCAAACTGGCAGCCAAGGTTGGGGGCTGTAGACGCATCCCCATGCACTGAGCTCCTCACACTTTGCTTCCTTGCATGGGAGAGAAGAATCACTGCTGAGCAGACTGAAGGCAACCCCCACCTTCAGCTGCAATCCTAGAGCAGAAAACCCTGGAGCAGGGGATGAGGCTTCTTCCTTCTGATCCTTCAAAAAGAGTAATGATACAATGTAACAAAAATAATAATAATAATAAAAAAATGTAAATAAATAAAATCTCAGATGGTGGATACAATGTCCTTGGCAGCTTCCTGTCTTGCTCCTGCGCTGGAGGCTTTTGCTGCTCTCTCCAGTGGGAATGTCCTCCCTGCTCCTACGATTGCTTCCAGCGCAGGGAAAAGGAGCTGGTCCCTGCACAGACACTTAGTTACCAGATGAACACAGTAAACCAGTTTGTGAACCTCAGCCCCTATAAGAGGCGAGACATGTGATCTACGACAGCCAATAAGCTGGGGACTCCACCTAACCCCTGGAATAAGCAAAATATTCTTCTCCGGGCATATGCTCTGCAACACCCCCCCCCCCTCCCTCCTTCCTTCCTTAAGAAAGACCCCAAATCAAGAGGGAATACAAGTACCTCTTGCAAAGCAACTCAATGCAAATTGCACATAGGGCAACGTTGCATAGGGATTGCAAGGGTTAAATGCACACTCCCTCCCCCCCCTTCCACCTTCCTCCTCCTTCCTTTTTTGCCTGTAGACACAGAAATCTCAAGCACTGGGGTTACTGGTCATGGAGGAAGCTAATTCACTTGATGGGCTTACTGATTCATCAGTGTCCCCATCCTAAAACTCCACAGCCCAGCACCCAGGGGGGGTCCGGCCGTCGTCAAATGGAATTGAGTGGGTTTTTTGTAAGGTTTACAACCCTATGGAGATGCCAGGGTGGAGCCTGAACACTTCTGGGAGCTGTCCAGCTGCTGAAAAGCCGTCAACGACGCCCCCCCTCCCCAACAAGAAGTGGTCATTAATATCAAAGCGGTGGGAGACGCTCGGGGTGGGCTTCTTCTTCATAGAGCAGGCTAATAAACGCTAAGCCGGGCTGGATCCGTAATTAAAAGAGGATCTCGTAGACCGGAGATAGCAATTTGTAGCTCTGTTGTGACAGGTCGGAATTAAGGGGGTGAGGACAGAGCTGGATGGTAAATTGGTTTCTGCTACACAACGGGTGACGCAGTATAAGCCGATATGTTCCGTATAGAAAAGCCAGAGGGGATGCAAGTGTGAACGGTGGGCTAGATCCCTGGGGTGCAGCAATCTCACTGACAGAACATGGGCTTAGCTTTAAAGGGGTATTCTACTTAGAGCAAGTTAACCCTGTTCACTGTGAAGGGGATATCGGTTAGATCAGAGAGGGTTCGACTGCTGGGACCCCCGCCGAAAGCAGAAATTGGGGGACGATGAAGCCCCATTGGAATGGAGCTGCTAAAGCTGGGGCACCACAGCTCCATTCAAGGTCTATGGGACTACCAGAGATAGGCAAGTTCTGCACTCGCTCAGTCCCATAGAGATGGGACAAAATCAGAGAGGGTTCGACTGCTGGGACCCCGCCGAAAGCAGAAATGGGGGACGATGTACCCACATTGGAATGGAGCTGCTAAAGCTTGGGCACCACCAATCTATTCAAGGTCTATGGGACTACCAGAGATAGGCAAGTTCTGCACTCGCTCAGTCCCATAGAGATGGGACCAGATCAGTGAGGGTTCGACTGCTGGGACCCCCGCCGAAAGCAGAAATTGGGGGACGATGTAGCCCCATTGGAATGTAGCTGCTAAAGCTGGGGCACCACCGCTCCATTCAAGGTCTATGGGATTACCAGAGATAGGCAAGTTCTGCACTCGCTCAGTCCCATAGAGATGGGACAAAATCAGAGAGGGTTCGACTGCTGGGACCCCCGCCGAAAGCAGAAATGGGGGACGATGTACCCACATTGGAATGGAGCTGCTAAAGCTTGGGCACCACCAATCTATTCAAGGTCTATGGGACTACCAGAGATAGGCAAGTTCTGCACTCACTCAGTCCCATAGAGATGGGACCAGATCAGTGAGGGTTCGACTGCTGGGACCCCTGCCGAAAGCAGAAATTGGGGGACGATGTACCCCCATGGAGCTGCTAAAGCTGGGGCACCACCGCTCCATTCAAGGTCTATGGGACTACCAGAGATAGGCAAGTTCTGCACTCGCTCAGTCCCATAGAGATGGGACCAGATCAGTGAGGGTTCGACTGCTGGGACCCCTGCCAAAGCTGAAATTGGGGGACGATGTACCCTCATTGGAATGGAGCTGCTAAAGCTGGGGCACCACCACTCCATTCAAGGTCTATGAGACTACCAGAGATTACCCCTTTAAGGTTCAATCTTCTGCTCTGCGATACCTACTTTACTTTAAAGAGGACCCATCCCCTCTCCTGACATGTCTGTTTTACAAAGTACTTGTATCCCCCATGTAATGACAATTCTGAAGCCTCTTTTCTCTAAAACTCTGCATTGTGCCGTTCCTCTGTTATTCCTCCTGAATGTTTACGAATAAATTGACAACAGGGTGTTATCCTTCTCCTTTGCCCAAAGAGGTGTCTCCATTACACAGCCTGGCCCCGGCAGCGCTGATTGTACAGTGTCAGTGTTTAGAAACACGCCCCCAACTGGTAGCAATTCTCTCTTTTTTTATTTCCAGGAGGAATAGTAGAGGAATAGAACATCACAGTGAAAGATGTTCCAGAATTGTTATTTCATAGAGAATACAAGTATTTACTGGGACAGACATGTCAGGAGAGGTGACGGGTCCTCTTCAACTATCCCAAACTACTGTAGACATAATTATTCGGGTTTGTATGGCAGATCCACTGATTATCGATGGGGATAACTTATGTCCCTGCGCCCTCCAATGTCTCCTGTAGGGGGAGCATTAATTGTTTAACGCATTTCATCCTTTCTTTTTATCGGAGATAAGTGGTGCCTGGCAAACGCTTATCACGTTAGTGAAAGAAATACTGCAAGATTTGATTTTACAAATGAAGAACCCAGCACATCTATAGAGGACCTGTCACCACTCCTGTCGTGTCATTCGAAGAACATTCCCCGCAAAATAACAATCTAGGACCATTCTGCATCGTGATGCTCCTCTGTTATTCCTCATGGAAATGTATGACTACATTTATAACTGGGTTTTATCATTCGCCTTACGCAGTCTGGCCCTGTCCAATCAGTGCTGACAGTACCAGGACACACCCGATTGGCAAAAGGAATGGTAACCATCAGCTGTCAATTGATTTATACATTTATGGGAGGAATAACAGAGGAATGACACACGTTTTTATGACAGTATTTCCCAACATTGTTGTGCATTGGCACCTGCTTGGGGGTTCCCAGTGGCAAAATGGATGGCAGCACCCAAATCTTAATCAAGGTAGGAGTACATTTTTTGGGGGGATAGCAGATTTTTCAGGGGTCCCCAATTTTTCAGGGGTCCACAATGCTCTATAGCATCAGTATATTTAACCAGTCCCAGCCAAGGAGCATGAGTACAGAGGCAATGCCCAATTCTTCGCTGTCTACCTACAAGAACCCATCTATAGTCTCTGTGCCCCCACCAGCCCCGTGTACCCCTCCTCACACCCAGCCCCCTCTGCGTACCCTAAATATACCCGAAGCATCCAATACATGTGAACACTTCCACCCCCCCCCCCCCCCAGAATACTCCCCCCTCCGCGGATCCATGTTTTCCTTCTCCCCTTAGGCTATGTTTACATGTTCAGGCTTTGATGAGGGTTTAGGCACAAGCTCCGCTCCTAAATCCTCCTCAAATCCCCTGACGGTTCCACATCCAATGCAAATGAATGCACTAGGTCCCCATTCACATGCCGCAGTAAAATCTGCACTGAGGATGCAGCATTCCCCATGTTCTGCAGAGAAAAAAGTGCCAATTAGGTCCATTGGTTGGCAGCGGGGCTAATCCTCGCGCGGATCGCTGGCGCAGCAGAAAGTGAGGAGCCATCCACATCTGGGTAAGGATAGCCCGCTCCATCCTCACCTCTCGGGCTGACGTCTACCTCTGTGCAGCATACATAGCTCCACCAGAGTCTCCATACTTTAGTCCCGATAGCTTTGAGATCCTACAGAGGGAAGCCATCCATTTCCAGACCCTAGGCAATGTTCTCATCTATGGAGACCTCAATGCAAGAACAAGGAGGGAGAGAGACTACCTGACCACTGACGGAAATGTCTATATATTCGGAGCAGACACTGCGACAGCTCAGTGCACACCGAGAGGAACAGCTATGACAGCACAGTAAATAAAAGTGGCAGAACATTGCTGAACTTATGTGGAGGCCTTGGACTTCATATTCTCAATGGCCGCACCAAGGGAGCCTCTCTTGGTAGATATACCCTAAACTCCCATGTAGGCAACAGTGTGCTAGACTATGCCATCACAGATATGGACCCCAAAAATGTTGGTGGCTTCATAGTCACCCCACAGACACACCTGTCAGACCACAACCAACTGCTCCTATACGTTAAATCCACAAGTAAACTACCGGCACAAACATCTCAGCAGACCGGCCTCTTCAGCCTACCTCCATCTTTTGAATGGTCCAAGATGTCAGCCCCAAAGTATATGGAGACCATAAACAGAGCAGAGATCCAGGAGATGCTCTATAACTTCCATAGGAAAGTGTATGAGCTGAACCCAGAAGGAGTAAATCTCACGGTAAGGGACTGTAATAGGAAATGTCTGACCTCAAAAGATACAACAAACGGCCAAAAAAGCAACAACCCAACAGTTGGTTCGACCGGGAGTGTAAAGATATAAGGAAGGCGCTAAGAATGGCCTCAAATAGGAAACACCAAGATGTCTGATGGAAGCCTACAACAACATACAAAGGCAATACAAAAATACCCTCAGAAAGAAAAAGCAAGGCAACATCTCAACCAAGCTCCTCCAACTCCAAGATGCTCTCCAGGACAACTGCTTCTGGGAACTATGGAAGCAGATGGACAAATCCAGTGAGAACACCAACCTCCACATCCAAAACAGCAACATCTGGCTCCAGTACTTCAAGGACCTGTACAAAGCCATCTCGAGAGGACCAAAGCCCAGGGCAAAAAGAAATCCTGAAAAAGCTGAAGCATAGGGAGGAATAAATCTAAGATTTCCAAAACCCTCTAGACACACCGATCACGCTGCAGGAGATAACAGAGAGGATCTCAATGATAAAGAGTAAAAAAGCCAGCGGCCCAGATGGGATCCTTCCAGAAATGATCAAATACCCGCCAGGTATCCAGGCCGCATTAGTAAAACTCTACAATGTTGTGCTGAGTGCCGTCTACTTCCCCCAGAGCTGGAACCAGGGCATCATCACCCCCATACACAAGAGCGAAGACAGGTACGACCCAGCCAACTATAGAGGGATATGCGTCAACAGCAACCTGGGAAAACTCCTCAGCAGTATCCTGAATAAGAGGATCCTCAGCTTCCTCACCCAGTACAACATCCTCAGCAGAAGCCAAGCAGGCTTCATACCAAACCACAGCACCGCGGACCACGTCTACACCCTGCAGAGCCTCATCAAGAGCCATGTCCACAATACAAAGCATGGAAAGATCTATGCCTGCTTTGTGGACTTTAAGAAGGACTTTGACTCAGTGTGACATCCGGGCCTATTCCTGAAACTTCTTGAAAGCGGAATAGGAGGAAAAACATATGATGTCATCAGAAGCTCCTACACTGAGAACAGATGCAGCGTGAAGGTAAATGGGAGGAGAACGGCTTATTTCCGGCAGAGCCGAGGAGTCAGACAGGGCTGCAGCCTCAGTCCAACTCTGTTTAACATCTACATCAATGAGCTGGCGGCGGCTCTGGAGTCCTCCACAGCACCTGGTCTCACCCTCCATGACACTGAGGTGAAATTTCTCCTTTATGCAGATGATCTTCTGCTACTATCGCCAACTGAGAAAGGTCTCCATGATAACTTGAAAATCCTGGAGAAGTTCAGTAACACATGGGCACTGCCCATCAATCCAAAGAAAACCAACATCATGGTGTTCCAGAAAAGAAACCGGAAAGCAGCCGGGCGTCCTCCCTTCCTGCTAAACAACTGTCCAATTTCAGAAACAGACAGCTACACCTACCTGGGCCTAGAAATCAGCCAAGGAGTTTTAAGAAAGCCATGGAAACAATGAAAGACAAGGCAAGCAAAACCTTCTATGCCATCAGAAGGCGTCTGTATCACCTTAAAGCACCAGTGACCGTCTGGCTTAAAATCCTTGACACCCTCATCGCCCCAATCCTCCTGTATGGCAGCGAAGTCTGGGGCCCAGACACATACCCAGACCGGGCAAAGTGGGACTCTGGGCCAACAGAACTATTCCACCTAGAACTCTGCAAACACTTTCTCCAGGTCCACAGGAGCACCTCAAACAGCGCCTGTCGAGCAGAACTGGGCAGATTCCCACTCTACTTTGCTGTCCAGAAGAGGGCGCTATCATTCAGAGCCCATCTGCATAGCAGCAGTCCCAGCTCCTACCATCACAAAGCCTTGCTACACCAAGAAGCCCCAGAAAAACAAAGCACCCCTCAATAGGTCGCCCAAACCCAGCCTCCAAGCCACCAACCAATACAGCCTGACAAGGGGGAAATACAGAGAACGATACACAAGAGCAAAGAGGAGTATATCAGCGTCTGGAGGAACGACATAAGAACATCCCAGAAGCTGACAGTATACCGGAGCCTGCAGAGGGAGTACAAACTGGCCCCATATCTGGAGAAACTCCCCAACCCCAGAGACCGACAGATCCTGAGCCGGTACAGACTGAGCGCCCACAGCCTGCTCATCGAATCCGGGCGTCACCGACAGAGGTACATGCCCAGGGAGAGCAGACTGTGCCAGCAGTGCGACCAGAAGGCTGTGGAGGACGAGGCTCATTTCCTGCTGCGGTGCCCCAAATACTCAGCAGTGAGGGAGACTCACTTCAGGAGACTGTCTGATCTCTGCCCAGACTTCATCTCCATGGAGGAGGAAGAGAGACTCTCCATACTGCTGGGGGAAGAGGAGAACACAGCGGCCATAGCAGCACAATATATTACTGCCCGCCATAGACTGAGAGGAGCCTGATATACCATGGACTCCTATACCCCCACCCTGTATATGTACCCATCCCCCAACCCTACCCAATTATTTCCCACTTGCTTTGGCAATGCTAAAATGTATTTAGTCCTGCCAATAATGCTGATTAGATTTGATTTGATACGAGATAGATAGATAGGAGATAGATAATAGATATATAATAGATAGATAGATAATAGATATACTGTATAATAGATATATAATAGATAGATAGATAATAGATAGGAGATAGACAGATAGATATGAGATAGATAGATAGATGGATAACAGATAGATAGATATTAGATAGATAGATAGATAGATAGATAGATAGATAGATAACATGCTCGATCCCTTTGTTCAGAAGGGTGATAGGCCGCTGTGTGTGTATGGTGGGGTCAGTAAGAAGAGCTTGTGACAGATGTATGGCCGCCCTTGGTCCCATCTCGAGGACCTCCATTACCCTTGGCTCCTCTCTTCCTCCTGGTTCTACCTCTCTGACATGAATTCTTGGATATGCTGACATTACTCTATTTCCATGGAGCTATTTGCATTATAGGGGAGCAGCTGCCGGGACGTCATGTCCACCAGATTTCTGGGCAGAAGGTGCTGAAATCTGCATGAAATCCTGCTCATGTGAACACACTCTTAGGGTTCATTTGGTTGATTTAATTCGGGACCTTTCATTTTATTTCTCTCCCTCCAGTTTCTCGTTCCCCTGTTCCGGGGAGTGAAGCGACTGCTCGGGCCTCATCACCCCGAGGACTGGAGGCTCTTCTCGGTCCCCGCTCTGCATTCCTGCCTATAATTAGGTGGTAATGGGCTGCAGTCGGGGCCGCTCTGCTATCAGTCACTTATGGGTTTTGTCTTTGCCCCCAGGGATTAAATTCCAGCCGTGTCTGGTCCAAAACATTTCACGTATCTCCCGAGTAAGACTATATCTATGCTGCCGTTATCAGGCATCATACAACTCTAAAGACACAGCAGAGCTGAGTTTGTTACATGTAGCAGATCAGTTTGTCCAGTGGATTTTTTATATTTTTTATCTCCAGTTTTACAATTAGGGGGGTTTAACGATTATGATATTGATGGCCTCTACTTAGGACACAGATTGATGGGGGTCTGACTCTTCCGATTGAAGGGGGAGCGCCACCTCCCCTTCATTGTCACAGCGCCATACATTTTATAGTGGCTGCAACTGGTATTGCAGCTCTGTACTGTAGTACCAGGTATAGCCGATATAAAATATAGGGTGGGGTGCCTAATGGCAAGGTGACACTCACTGGGGAGTCTCTTAATTCAGTGGCTTGCCAGGAGTCCAATTCAATATGCACGCACTCTCTTAACCCATGCACGCACCCAGCGCCACATAGTGGTCTGTGTTATGCACCATATGCAATGTATGTGCTGCCATATGGTGCCTACATGCCTAGGAAGTGCTGTAGCAATGATTGCAATATGGACCCATAGAAGGGCGATATATTCCAGATCCATACAACACTGCTACATAATAAGGCCCCAGACCCACCTAAACCGCTAGATGACTAGTTCACCTCTGCTACATCTGTGCCTGTTTGTGAAAGCCACTCTGATATTGTAACTAAGCCTGCACGCCGTCCTTCCCTCCCCCAACCAAATATCTTAAACTCGTTAAGTGCCCCCAAGGATTTTGACTCATAACACAAGATGCATTGGCGGCCATTAGCATCCTTATTGTCTGTAGGAAGGCGGTGCAGAGATGATGTAGCATTCGTCAGCACCGACACCTACAGGCTGTGTCTCGGAGTCCCATTGATGTTGATGCTTTGATTCTGGACTACTACTGACTATCAAGGGTTATGTAAGAATGAGGGCTGACGGTAGAGACGCCTGGTGGTTGTCACCCTAGTTCCTCAAAGGAACCTACAAGGGGAGCAGAAACAATTGGATCTTCTGAGAAAAGTCCCCAACAGGACATACAGTGGATATAAAAGTCTACACACCCTTGTTAAAATGTCAGGTAAAAAAATTTGACAAAGATAAATCATTTTAGAACCTTTCCCACCTTTAATGTGACCTATAAACTGTACAACTCAATTGAAAAACAAACTGAAATCTTTTAGGTGGAGGGAAGAAAAAAAACTAAAATAATGTGGTTGCATAAGTGTGCACACCCTCCTATAACTGGGGATGTAGCTGTGTTCAGAATTAAGCAATCACATTCAGAATCCTGTTAGATAGCAGTCAGCGTACACCGGCCATCATGTAAAGTGCCTCTGATTAACCCCAAATAAAGTTCAGCTGCTCTAGTTGGTCTTTCCTGAAGTTTTCTTAGTCGTATCCCACACCAAAAGCCATGGTCCACAGAGAGCTTCCAAGGCATCAGAGGGATCTGATTGTTAGAAGGTATCAGTCAGGAGAAGGGGACAAAAGAATTTCCAAGGCATTAGATCTACCATGGGACACAGTGAAGACCGTCATCATCAAGTGGAGAAGATATGGCACAACAGTGACCTTACCAAGAACTGGACGTACCTCCAAAATTGATGAAAAGACGAGAAGAAAACTGGTCTGGGAGGCGACCAAGAGGCCTACAGCAACATTACAGGAGCTGCAGGAATATCTGGCCAGTCCTGGCTGTGTGGTCCATGTGACAACAATCTCCCGTATTCTTCATATGTCTGGGCTATGGGGTGGAGCGGCAAGACGAAAGCCTTTTCTTACGAAGATAAACATCCAAGCCAGGCTACATTTTGAAAAAACACATCTGAAGTCTCCCAAAAGCATGTGGGAAAAGGTGTTCTGGTCTGATGACCAAGGTTGAACTTTTTGGCCATAATTCCAAAAGATATGCTTGGTGCAAAAACAACACTGCACATCACCAGAAGAACCCCATCCCCACAGTGAAGCATGGTGGTGGCAGCATCATGCCAAGGGGCTGTTCTTCTTCAGCTGGAACTGGAGCCTTAGTTAAGCTAGAGGGAATTATGAACAGTTCCAAATACCAGTCAATATTGGCACAAAACCTTCAGGCTTCTGCTAGAAAGCTGAACATGAGGAGGAACTTCATCTTTCAGCATGACAACAACCCAAAGCATACATCCAAATCAACCAAGGAATGGCTTCACCAGAAGAAGATTAGAGTTCTGGAATGGCCCAGCCAGAGCCCAGACCTGAATCCGATTGAAAATCTGTGGGGTGATCTGAAGAGGGCTGTGCCCAGGAGATGCCCTCGCAATCTGACAGACGGAGTGTTTGTGCAAAGAAGAGTCAAAATGTGCCGTGCTGATAGACTCCTACCCAAAAAGACTAAGTGCTGTAATAAAATCAGAAGGTGCTTCAACAAAGTATTAGTTTAAGGCCTCATGCACACGACCGTTGTTTGTTTCCGCGTCCGTTCCGCCGATTTTAGCGTTTCTGATGCAGACCCATTCAATTCTATGGAGCCGTTGAAAATGTGGATAGTCCACCGTTTGTTATCCGCGTCCGTGGTTCCAAGTCCGTAAAAAAAATATAACCTGTCCTATTCTTGTCCGCGAAAAATGGTTTGCGGACCCATTCAAGTCAATGGGATCGCAAAAAATGCGGAGGAACACCCGATTGTCATCCGCGTCAAACCTGTCTTACACTTTTTTCTATCTTCCTTGTTTTCTGGTGGTCCTCCAAAAAAAATGGAAACAAAAACGGAAACGGATCACGGAACAGCAGATCCCCAATTTGCGGAACAGAAAACAACAACGGTCGTGTGCATGAGGCCTAAGGGTGTGCACACTTATGCAACCACATTATTTTATTTTTATATTTTTTCTTCCCTCTACCTAAAAGATTTCAGTTTATGGGTTACATTAAAGGAGGAAAAAGTTCTGAAATTATTCATCTTTGTCTCATTTTTTTACATCACAGAAACTTGACATTTTTTTACAGGGGCGTGTAAACTTTTTATATCCACTGTATATAAAGTATATGAATGCATGACCTCACCTCAGGAAAGGTCATCAATATCTGATCGGTGGGGGTCCGACTTCTGTGTCCCCTGCCAATCAGCTGTAGGAAGGGGCGCTGGTCCTCAGACCAGCGCTACGGCCTCTTCCTCGGCCTGTGAGGTCATGTTCATCGGTCACATAGTCCATTCAAGTGAATGATATTGAGCTGCAATACCAAGCACAACCACTATGCAATGGAGGGCGCTGTACTTGGCATACTATGAAAAGGGCCACTGCATTTGTCTGACCCTCTTCTAACACCAAATCAGTGGTGAGAGTTTTTTGTAGGTCATCAATATTTAAGGACCCAAAAATCCCTTTAAATGGGTCTCTAATCTTATGCAAATGAAGCTTAAAGGGGTTGTCCAGGACTAGAAAAAGATGGCTGCTTTCTTCCAAAACCAGTGCTACACTTGTCCACAGGCTGTGTGTGGTATTACAGCTCTGCCCCGTTTACTTCAATGGAGCTGGGCTGCAATGCCAGGTATAGCTAATCAGAGCCGCATCTGACATGAGGCAAGATGAGTATCTTATCTCGGGCAGGAGCCAACCTCGGTCTCAGGGTGGGAATCTATGGCTCCCAATCCAGTCGTTTATTCTCATAGGCCTCAGTACACGAGGCAGTATAATTACATCATTGTGACCTCCTGCGCCAGGTCTCAATACTGGGGGCACTACAGAGGGGGCCATGCTAGATACTGGGGGCACTACAGAGGGGGCCATGCTAGATACTGTGGGCACTACAGAGGAAAGCCATGCTAAATACTGGGGCCACTACAGAGGGGGTCATGCTAGATACTGTGGGCGCTACAGAGGAGGGCCATGTCTAATACTGGGGGCACTACAGAGGGGGCCATTCTAGATACTGAGGGCACTACAGAGGAAAGCCATGCTAAATACTGGGGACACTACAGAGGGGGCCATGCTAGATACTGGGGGCACTACAGAGGGGGCCATGCTAGATACTGGGGGCACTACAGAGGAAAGCCATGCTAAATACTGGGGACACTACAGAGGGGGCCATTCTAGATACTGGGGGCACTACAGAGGAAAGCCATGCTAAATACTGGGGACACTACAGAGGGGGCCATTCTAGATACTGGGGGCGCTACAGAGGGGGCCATTCTAGATACTGGGGGCACTACAGAGGGGGTCATGCTAAATACTCGGGCCACTACAGAGGGGGCCATGCTAGATACTGTGGGCCCTACAGAGGAGGGCAATGTCTAATACTGGGGGCACTACAGAGGGGGCCATGCTAGATACTGTGGGCGCTACAGAGGAGGGCCATGCCTAATACTGGGGGCACTACAGAGGGGGCCATGCTAGATACTGTGGGCGCTACAGAGGAGGGCCATGCCTAATACTGGGGGCACTACAGAGGGGGTTATGCTAAATACTGAGGGTACTACAGAGTGGACCATTATAAATACTGGGGGCACTACAGAGGAGGCCATTATAAATACTAGGGGTATTTTACATACTGGGGCATAACAGGGGTGGCCATTATAAATACTGGGGCACTACAGAGTGGGTTATGCTAAATACTGAGGGTACTACAGAGTGGACCATTATAAATACTGGGGGCACTACAGAGGAAAGCCATGCTAAATACTGGGGGCACTACAGAGGAGGCCATGCTAGATACTGGGGCCACTACAGAGGAGGCCATGCTAGATACTGGGGGCACTACAGAGGAGGGCCATGGCTAATACTGGGGGCACTACAGAAGGGGGCCATGCTAGATACTGTGGGCCCTACAGAGGAGGGCCATGCCTAATACTGGGGGCACTACAGAGGGGGCCATGCTAGATACTGTGGGCCCTACAGAGGAGGGCCATGCCTAATACTGGGGCCACTACAGAGTGGGCCATGCTAGATACTGTGGGCCCTACAGAGGAGGGCCATGTCTAATACTGGGGGCACTACAGAGGGGGCCATGCTAGATACTGTGGGCGCTACAGAGGAGGGCCATGCCTAATACTGGGGGCACTACAGAGGGGGTTATGCTAAATACTGAGGGTACTACAGAGTGGACCATTATAAATACTGGGGGCACTACAGAGGAGGCCATTATAAATACTAGGGGTATTTAACGTACTGGGACATAACAGGGGTGGCTATTATAAATACTGGGGGCACTACAGAGTGGGTTATGCTAAATACTGAGGGTACTACAGAGTGGAACATTATAAATACTGGGGGCACTACAGAGGAAAGCCATGCTAAATACTGGGGCCACTACAGAGGAGGCCATGCTAGATACTGGGGGCACTACAGAGGAGGCCATGCTAGATACTGGGGCCACTACAGAGGAGGGCCATGCCTAATACTGGGGGCACTACAGAGGGGGCCATGCTAGATACTGTGGGCCCTACAGAGGAGGGCCATGCCTAATACTGGGGGCACTACAGAGGGGACCATGCTAGATACTGTGGGCCCTACAGAGGAGGGCCATGCCTAATACTGGGGGCACTACAGAGGGGGCCATGCTAGATACTGTGGGCCCTACAGAGGAGGGCCATGCCTAATACTGGGGGCACTACAGAGGGGGCCATGCTAGATACTGTGGGCGCCACAGATGAGGGCCATGCCTAATACTGGGGGCACTACAGAGGGGGTTATGCTAAATACTGAGGGTACTACAGAGTGGACCATTATAAATACTGGGGGCACTACAGAGGAGGCCATTATAAATACTAGGGGTATTTTACATACTGGGGGCATAACAGGGGTGGCCATTATAAATATTGGGGGAACTACTGGGGAGGCCATTATAAATACTGGTGGGACTACAGAGGAAAGCCATGCTAAATACTGGGGCCACTACAGAGGGGCCCATGCTAGATACTAGTGGCACCACAGAGGGGGGGGGCATGCTAAATACTGAGGGTACTATAGAAGGAACCATTATAAATACTGGGGGCACTATAGAGGGGCCCATGCTAGATACTGGTGGCACTACAGAGGGGGGGGGGCATGCTAAATACTGAGGGTACTATAGAAGGAACCATTATAAATACTGGGGGCACTATAGAGGGGGCCATTATAAATACTGGGGGGCATTTTACATACTGGAGGCATAACAGGAATGGCCATTATAAATACTGGGGGAATTACACATACTGGTGGCACCACTGGGGGCATTATAAATACTGGTGGCACTACTAGGGACATTATAACTGCATTATTACTACTTGAGGTCTGTGGGGGCATTATTATTGGACACAATATGGAAGACACTACTACTAATTGGGCACTATTACTAATGAGGTCACTCTCGGAGAGAATTATTAGTATTGCTGGGGCTTTGGAGAGCACTATTATTATTTCACTATTACTAGTACTGTTTCAACTTCTTGCTTGCTTTCATGCAATAGAAACCGTCTCAATTGTATAAGTCTAGCCCTGCTGACAGTTGAAAGGCAGATGCAATTGTATCCAGTCTACACAAACTTCTGTGAGATGATGGGCCTGGAATCTCGATACATTTTATCTGCACCGATACATTGTAACAAGATATCAGGCCAGGAGATGGATTTCTCTGGTTTGGCTGAGATCCCTAGTCATGTTTCATGGGCCTAAAGGTGGCGCTAGAGAGACAGTCTCCTCCCTTCTGGAGGAGAGCTCATTTGCATGCTTTGTTTTCCCAGGGTGCATTGCTGGATCTCCTCAAGGAGAACCAGTATTGTTCAAGATCAGGACAGAAGCGAGATTTGCAGACTGGATGCAATGGTAACAACTATGAGGAATCTTCAACGTATACAAGGGTCCAGCCTGCTGGTGTAAACAAATAAGTGTCCTCCCTTTACTGACAGCAAGCAGAGATCTTGAAGAAAGTCAAGGAATATTTTTTCCTTCAAGTCAAGAAATGTTTGCCTTCCTCTGGATCACCTTGCAGGATAGCAGGCTGAACTGGACGGACAGAGGGCTTTTTTCAGCCTTATGTACTATGTTACTATGATATTATTACTACATTCTTTACATCTTGGTCATTAAATGTAATTGGCCCAACCATGAAAATGAAACATGGCGGCCCCCCCCCCCCCCCTTCTATATACCTAAGAATCAACTATGACCTAAGGTCAACTATGAACTTCTTAAAGGAGCACTCCAGAAAATGCTGTTACAAGGGGATATACTAAGTGCTGGATGTGAGGGGGTGGAGCATGACACCAAGATAAAAAAAATATGAGTCATGCTCCACCTATCGGTTTTTCCTGGAGTGTTTTCAGTGATGTGAACACAGCCTTATAGAACGTTCCGACATTTGATTAAAGGGGTTATCCAAGTGTTCCCATAATCTATCCTCAGTATGTGATTAGTGTGGGTCTGACACCTGGTAACTCACCTTATTGAAGCGCGCCGCGGCCCTTTCCTAGACCAGTGACGTCACGTTCATCGGTCCCATGGCCTCGACGCAGCTCAGTCTCATTCAAATGAATGGGGCTAAGCTGCAATACTAAGCCCAGCCACTATGCAAGGGATGGCGCTGTGCTTGGTAAGCTGCAAAGCGGTCACAGCAGTCATCGGAGCGCTGCAGCAGGGATGGCCAACCTGAGGCCCTCCAGATGTTGCAAAACTACAACTCCCAGCATTCCCAGACTGCCTACAGCTATCAGCCTACAGCAGGGCATGGTGGGAATTGTAGTTTTACAACAGCCGGAGAGCCGCAGGTTGGCCATGCCTGCGCTGCAGGGTCTTCAAACAGCTGATGGTGGGTGTCTGACCCCTGCTGATCAGATACTCAAGTCATGACCTATCCTGATCAGTATTAAATACTCGTCAAACCCCTTTTATCCTTTAGTACTCCTATGGCTATTGTGGCGGGGCGGGGGCAGGGACTGTACCCCAGCAGAGAACGTGCACAGGTCTACGTCAAAGCGTCTAGATCAGGGGTAGGCAACCTCTGGCTCCCAGCTGTTGTGAAACTACTACTCCCAGTATGCATACTTGCTCTGCTCTTCTAAGAACTCTCATAGAAATGAATGGAGCATGCTGGGAATTGTAGTTTCACAACACCTGGGAGCCGGAGGTTGCCTACCCCTGGTCTAGATGAACGATCCCACCGAGACCTCCGGAGCTGCATTCGCTCTCTACACGGGACATACTGAGCGTCCTGCCCGCCGTTAAAATGGATGGCGATAATTTATGGGCAGAGGACTCCCAACAACAGGGGCAAACTCTGCAAGATTTCGGAAGTGAAGCCAAGTCATGCACCCGGCAAGTCCCATAGAGGTGAAAGGCACATGCGGCCCTCCATTCACTCCCCACCGATCCCGTGGATAGCTAATCGGTTCTTACGGCAGGACAACCTCATTTAACGTTAAAATTGACACATTTTATACAAAATAATTAATTTCAATTTATTTTGATGCTGTAAAACCAAAAATAACGGCTGGCCGCAGATCCCCTTTAAATCTCGCTTCGGTGACGGAAGGTATTTTAGGAATCCCCAGTGACAGGGACAAGTCTCTGCGCTCATACAGATTACATGGCTCCATTTCACCTGCCGTTTCCCAATTACATCCCGGCCCCCAGCCGTCCTTGCCTGTTCATGTCGGGAAGAAATCAGATAATGACTGGATCAGCAGCGGACCCTGCTATTCACACCGTGACATCGGACCCCCCTCCCTTCTAAAGCCAGCAATTGGCAGATTAACCCCATGTTCCCCCGAGTCATGTAGAGCAGTGGTTGTAAAACTACTACTCCTAGCTGGAGGCCAAGACCCATGTATGTAAAGCAGCAGTCTACAATTGATGGGGATGTTGTGAAACTACTACTCCCAGCAGGAGATCTGGAACTGTGTATGTAGAGTAGTGGTCTCCAACCTCTGGCTCTTCAGCTGTTGTGAAACTACAACTCCCAGCAGAAGACCTAGACCCATGTATGTAGAGCAGCGGTCTACAACAGGTGGAGACGTTATGAAACTACTACTCCCAGCAGGAGACGTGGGCCCATGTATGTAGAGCGGCAGTCTCCAATCGGTGGATCTCCAGCTGTTATGAAACTACAACTCCCAGCAGGTGACCAGGACCCATGGGTGTAGAGCAGCGCTCTCCAACCTGTGGCTTTCCAGGTGATGTGAAACTACAACTCCCAGCAGTTACTGGGGGCCAAGTATATAAAGCAGTGGTCTCCAACCAGAGGCTTTCTGGGTCCTGAGAAACTACAACTCCCAGCCAGAGAACTTGACCCAATCTGAAATCTGTGGCTCTCCAGCTCCTATGAAACTACAACTCCCATGAGGAGACTGAGGTTATGCATATAGAGCAGTGGTCTCCAAATATTGTGAGACTACAACTTCCATCAGCTGACCTGGGCCATGGGATACAGAGCAATGGTCTCCAGATATTGTACGACTACAACTACCAGCAAATGACCTGGACTCATGTATGTAGCGCAAAAGTCTCCAGCTACTGTGAAACTACAACTCCCAATTAAGCTGTCGGGACATGCTAGGAGTTGTAGTTTCTGACTGACATACAGCATAGATCACGTTTACAGGGGTACATCCAAAAAGTTGTCCAGGATTGGAAAAAAAAAATGTCTGCCTCCTCCCAGAAACTGCGCCACCTGTGTCCGTGGGTGGTGTCTGGTACTGCAGCTCAGCTCCATTGAAGTGAATGAGACGCAGCTGCAATACCACACATCATCTGCGGACAAGGGTGGCGCTGTTTTAAAAAAAACAAAAAAAAAACTGCCATGTTTTTCTAATCCTGCACCACCCCTTTAAATTACACATCATTTTTTTAATTTTTTTAAATAATCTATGTTCAGAGGGGCCGTGGAAACCTCATTTTAAATCGGTAACGGCAGATGCTCCGAACCTTTGATGTTGTGATTTTTTTCTAGAAGCTCATTTATTTTTGGCTCTAAAATATTTCAATCATTGCAATCCCAAGTGTAAGAAAAAAGGAGGTGGGAAAAAAAACATGATTTTGTATTTTTTATTTAATTCGCCTTTTTTTAATGTTCCGCTTGAAATCTAATTTGGTTGTCAATACCTGCACATGGCTGTAAGGGAGGACGGCCGGATCTGAGTAATTTCCTTTTTTTTTGTATCCAGGCGGATAGAATTGGAATATATTAGACAGTTGTACACAGAGGGGGTCCAGTAGCAGAGATCCTACTGGGACCCCCCGTTATCATGCAGGTCACACCCTTCTATAACCCCTAGGCCTTCCTTACACCCTTATTTGCCACCAATACAGTCCAGATAGACAAGGGCATCCATTAAAGGATAAAGGCTAAGCGCCTGATTAGCAGGGGTCCGACTGCTGGGTCACGAAAATGGGGGGTCTGTATTGCCCATTTTAATGGATCCAGACCCCGCTGATCAGACACTTATCCCTTACCATGTAAATAGGGCATATGTTGTCATAAGAAGCACTGGGACTGACCAATCCTACTTGAAATTATGGAGTAACTTAATTTATATTCTAATAACGGATTATGGAGAATACCCAGGACAGATAGTCAACATATAAGTATCCAACTATATGTAACTATGAACATAAACATGCCAGGATCCATGAACAGCAGCTTGTTGATGGGTTCCAGGCAGTAGGAGAATTGTGGAAGGGGTGGGGATGTTCTGCTCCAGTTGTATGTTCGTATTATCATGTTTATTACATTTAAAGGGGGTCTGACAGCAGGCTCAATCTTATTACACTACATATACTACATGGTGGGGTTGATTCTACTGATTAAAATGATACCTGTCTTGTGAAAATGGGTTGTAGCATTACTGAGAAAAAATACTTTTATTCTTAATGCAAATGAGAGATTCAGTGCACTGATGGGAGGAGCATAGACCTGGTGCACCTCAACTCCTCCAGTGCTGGCCACGCCCCCTCGATGCATGGAAGCTACCACTTGCATAAAGAATAAAAGTCAATTTCCTTGGAAATGCCACGACCGATTTTCCCAAGACAGGTATCATTTTAACCAGCAGGATCAACCCTAATAGGCAGCATGACAGATGTTCTTTAAGACAGTGGCTGGCTCTCACTTAATATGGCGGAATGTGTTTATGTCTTCGATTTTGGGGCGGGAGGGGTGGTATGGTCCTAGTTTTGGACTTGTGTTTGAGAGGGGGCTCAGTCCATTCCTGATAGTTTGCTCATTCGCTCAGTGTAAGGACCCAGTAACAAGCGCCAATTGACGATATACAAGTTGATCTATGCATACAGCCTGAGGCTACGTGACGGGGAGGAATGATCACTATTACGATCATATACGGGCCAGAATCCCCTCATATATTTCCTTGTATGTAGTTCTTTGACCTTGTGCTGACCTGGTGACCTGATATAAGGATTAAGCTCTGATTCTAGCAAGGAAAACAATATCACAAGGACCCTGGGAGGCTACGTGCTGACTCCGCACTTTCTTTCATTTATAAAGCTCGGAGCGTCAGCAGCAGCTGCAAGGCCTTGGAGGCATGTGAGTGAAACTGGGGCAGTACCCCCTGGGGAGAAGGGCACCCGAGAGGAGGAGGAACCTTTACACCTCAGCGTTAACCAATGACATCCTGGCCTAGGCTTAACACAATAAAAACATACACTCAACATTGCAAAAGTATCACATTATGTGACTATACTTATATAAGACATAAAACTATTATAACACTGCTCCTATGTAGAAGAATATAACTACTACAATACTGCCTCCTATGTAGAAGAATATAACTACTATAATACTGCCTCCTATGTACAAGAATATAACTACTATAATACTGCTCCTATGTACAAGAATATAACTACTATAATACTGCTCCTATGTACAAGAATATAACTACTATAATACTGCTCCTATGTACAAGTATATAACTACTATAATACTGCTCCTATGTACAAGAATATAACTACTATAATACTGCCTCCTATGTACAAGAATATAACTACTATAATACTGCTCCTATGTACAAGAATATAACTACTATAATACTGCTCCTATGTACAAGACTATAACTACTATAATACTGCTCCTATGTACAAGAATATAACTACTATAATACTGCTCCTATATACAAGAATATAACTACTATAATACTGCTCCTATGTACAAGACTATAACTACTATAATACTGCTCCTATGTACAAGAATATAACTACTATAATACTGCTCCTATGTACAAGAATATAACTACTATAATACTGCTCCTATGTACAAGAATATAACTACTATAATACTGCTCCTATGTACAAGAATATAACTACTATAATACTGCTCCTATGTACAAGAATATAACTACTATAATACTGCTCCTATGTACAAGAATATAACTACTATAATACTGCTCCTATGTACAAGAATATAACTACTATAATACTGCCTCCTATGTACAAGAATATAACTACTATAATACTGCTCCTATGTACAAGAATATAACTACTATAATACTGCTCCTATGTACAAGATATAACTACTATAATACTGCTCCTATGTACAAGAATATAACTACTATAATACTGCCTCCTATGTAAAAGAATATAACTACTATAATACTGCCTCCTATGTACAAGGATATAACTACTATAATACTGCTCCTTGGTACAATAATATAACTACTATAATACTGCCTCCTATGTACAAGAATATAACTACTATAATACTGCTCCTATGTACAAGAATATAACTACTATAATACTGCTCCTATGTACAAGAATATAACTACTATAATACTGCTCCTATGTACAAGGATATAACTACTATAATACTGCTCCTATGTACAAGAATATAACTACTATAATACTGCTCCTATGTACAAGACTATAACTACTATAATACTGCTCCTATGTACAAGGATATAACTACTATAATACTGCCTCCTATGTACAAGGAATATAACTACTATAATACTGCTCCTATGTACAAGAATATAACTACTATAATACTGCCTCCTATGTACAAGAATATAACTACTATAATACTGCTCCTATGTACAAGAATATAACTACTATAAATACTGCTCCTATGTAAAGAATATAACTACTATAATACTGCCTCCTATGTACAAGAATATAACTACTATAATACTGCTCCTATGTACAAGAATATAACTACTATAATACTGCCTCCTATGTACAAGAATATAACTACTATAATACTGCTCCTATGTACAAGAATATAACTACTATAATACTGCTCCTATGTACAAGAATATAACTACTATAATACTGCTCCTATGTACAAGAATATAACTACTATAATACTGCTCCTATGTACAAGAATATAACTACTATAATACTGCTCCTATGTACAAGAATATAACTACTATAATACTGCTCCTATGTACAAGAATATAACTACTATAATACTGCTCCTATGTACAAGAATATAACTACTATAATACTGCTCCTATGTACAAGAATATAACTATAATACTGCTCCTATGTACAAAATAAATACTATAATACTGCTCCTATGTACAAGAATATAACTACTATAATACTCCTATGTACAAGAATATAACTACTATAATACTGCTCCTATGTACAAGAATATAACTACTATAAACTGCCTATGTACAAGAATATAACTACTATAATACTGCTCCTATGTACAAGAATATAACTACTATAATACTGCTCCTATGTACAAGAATATAACTACTATAATACTGCTCCTATGTACAAGAATATAACTACTATAATACTGCTCCTATGTACAAGAATATAACTACTATAATACTGCTCCTATGTACAAGAATATAACTACTAATACTGCTCCTATGTACAAGAATATAACCTATAATACTGCTCCTATGTACAAGAATATAACTCCTATAATACTGCCTCCTATGTACAAGATAACTAACTACTATAATACTGCCTCCTATGTACAAGAATATAACTACTATAATACTGTCCTCTATGTACAAGAATATAACTCTATAATACTGCTCCTATGTACAAGAATATAACTACTTAATACTGCTCCTATGTACAAGATATAACTACTATAATACTGCCTCCTATGTACAAGAATATAACTACTATAATACTGCTCCTATGTACAAGAATATAACTACTATAATACTGCTCCTATGTACAAGAATATAACTACTATAATACTGCCTCCTATGTACAAGAATATAACTACTATAATACTGCTTCCTATGTACAAGAATATAACTACTATAAATACTGCTCCTATGACCAGAATATATAACTACTATAATACTGCTCCTATGTACAAGAATATAACTACTATAATACTGCCTCCTATGTACAAGAATATAACTACTATAATACTGCTCCTATGTACAAGAATATAACTAGCTATAATACTGCTCCTATGTACAAGAATATAACTACTATAATACTGCTCCTATGTACAAGAATATAACTACTATAATACTGCTCCTATGTACAAGAATATAACTACTATAATACTGCTCCTATGTACAAGAATATACTACTATAATACTGCTCCTATGTACAAGAATATAACTACTATAATACTGCTCCTATGTACAAGAATATAACTACTATAATACTGCCTCCTATGTACAAGAATATAACTACTATAATACTGCTCCTATGTACAAGAATATAACTACTATAATACTGCTCCTATGTACAAGAATATACTACTATAATACTGCCTCCTATGTACAAGAATATAACTACTATAATACTGCCTCCTATGTACAAGAATATAACTACTATAATACTGCTCCTATGTACAAGAATATAACTACTATAATACTGCTCCTATGTACAAGAATATAACTACTATAATACTGCTCCTATGTACAAGAATATAACTACTATAATACTGCTCCTATGTACAAGAATATAACTACTATAATACTGCTCCTATGTACAAGAATATAACTACTATAATACTGCTCCTATGTACAAGGAATATAACTACTATAATACTGCTCCTATGTACAAGAATATAACTACTATAATACTGCTCCTATGTACAAGATATACTACTATATACTGCCTCCTATGTACAAGAATATAACTACTATATACTGCTCCTATGTACAAGAATATAACTACTATAATACTGCTCCTATGTACAAGAATATACTAGCTATAATACTGCTCCTATGTACAAGAATATAACTACTATAATACTGCTCCTATGTACAAGAATATAACTACTATAATACTGCTCCTATGTACAAGAATATAACTACTATAATACTGCTCCTATGTACAAGAATATAACTACTATAATACTGCTCCTATGTACAAGAATATAACTACTATAATACTGCTCCTATGTACAAGAATATAACTACTATAATACTTCTCCTATGTACAAGAATATAACTACTATAATACTGCTCCTATGTACAAGGATATAACTACTATAATACTGCTCCTATGTACAAGAATATAACTACTATAATACTGCTCCTATGTACAAGAATATAACTACTATAATACTGCTTCCTATGTGCAATAATATAACTACTATAACTGAGCATGTTTGTTGCTTAACGCACCAGTATAAACCAGTGCTAAACACCCCTGATGCCGCTTATCTCTCAGGCAAATAGTTATGTTGCTCCCCCAACAGTAGACATTGGGGATCTGTGTGGCTGTGCCCATTATCCCCCACCTATATGACCTGTAGACGTTCCTTGCCCCGGCTGCCAGCAGCCTGCTCTGTACAGTGCCCTCCGGCTGGCAGTTACTTTGCCCACATTTCCTGACTTCACTAGTCTGAGGCTATCACTAAATTACCAGAATCGGGGCGCGGCGCTGAGCCGGAAACAGTCTGATCTTCAGTAACAGAACTATTTGTCAGGGTTTGCTTGATTTGGCTTCTTAAGAACCCATTCTGAGCCTCTTGCCCATCACCCACAAATAAACCCGCCTCATGTATTATGCAACAGGAGTTCTGTCATTCACCATTTAAGATTTGCATCTGTCATCTTCTCTTAGAGAACTAATTAAACACCGAAGATGCACCAAATTTAATGCCGCTCCTGTTCACACAGCTCTCCACCATCCCTGAATGGCAAGGTGCCTACTTTTGCCAGAGTGTCGGACTGCACTGTCATTCTGACATTCTATTCGTGAACTAGGGAGATCAGGATGAAAAGAGCGATATTTCTATTGTTTCAGATGGGGGAATGAATCAGTGCACTTAACTGACAAAGTACTGAATAATGTGGATGGTGTCCTGTGTGGTATCTTTGGTATCGTCTCCTATGATGTACTGTCATACAGTGCACAGACAACCATACAACAAGGGGTCAGCGCTCTACAGTACGGCATCTACAGAACGGTAGTATATGATGCATCAGAGTCTGCCAACTAATATCCTGAACAATAGCATAAAAAGTAGTGCCGCACAGTGTATACATACTGTATCACCATAGTGGTCAAATAAATCCACCATATCTTGATCAAATAATACCACCATACAGTGCTCAAACAATATCAACATACAAGGCTCAACTAATATCATTCCGTGCTCAAGTAATCCCAACATACAGTGCTCAAATATCACCATACAGAGCTTATATAATACCACCATACAGTTCTGAAATAATGCCACCATACAGTGTAATACCACCATGTGGTGCTCAAATAATTCCACCATACAGTGCAGTAATATAATATACAGTGTAATATAACCATATACAGTGTAATATAACCATACAGTAATATAACCATACAGTGTTTAACTAATGCCACCATACACTGCTCAAATGCTACCACCATATAGTGCTCATATAATACTACCATATATTGCTCACATAATACCACTATACTGTGTTCCGATAATTCCTCTACACAGTGCTCAAATAATTCCACCATACAGTGCTTATATAATATAACCAACCAGTGTTCAAATAATACCACCATACACTGCTCAAATACTACCACCATTAAGTGCTCGTATAATACTACCATATATTGCTCAAATAATACCACTATACTGTGTTCCGATAATTCCTCTACACAGTGCTCAAATAATTCCACCATACAGTGCTTATATAATATAACCAACCAGTGTTCAAATAATACCACCATACACTGCTCAAATACTACCACCATTAAGTGCTCGTATAATACTACCATATATTGCTCAAATAATACCACTATACTGTGTTCTGATAATTCCTCTACACAGTGCTACAAATAATACCACCATACAGTGCTTATATAATACCACCATACAGTGCTCATTTACCACCAAAATACAGTGGCCAAGTACTACCACCATGCAATGCTCAAATACCATCATACAGTGCTCAAAAAACCTCACCATATAGTTCTTATATAAAACCACCATACAATGCTCAAATAGTACATCATACAGTGACCAAATAATACTACTATGCAGTGCTCCAAACAAAAAACACCACACAGTGCTCAAGTAATACCACCACACAATGCTCAGATAATACCACCATATAGGGCTCAAATAATAGTATCATACAGGTATAACCACCGCTCCATACATAACGTAACCCCGTAATAGAGCTATATAATGTCTATATGTGGCGGATGATGAGGCTTGTGGTTCTCATTGGTAAGCAACTCTGCATCTGTGCCTCCTACATCCAGGAACATAATGGGTTAAACATTCCCTTAGGCCCCAGCTAATTTTTAAAGCTGTCTCACATCTCGGGGAAGGAAATCTCAGGGGGCTGCGACAGGACATTTAAAAAAATGTCAGATTGCATCTCCTTCCCGTTTTTTTTTTTTTTTTTGTATGTTTTTTTTTTTTTATACAGATTTACTGTAATTAACCACAGAAACTAGAGCAGCCGGGGTTGTCACTGATCTATGAAGTTGACTTCTGCAGATTTCATTTACTGGTGATTATTTTAAAGGATCCTTTCAGATTTATGACAAATGCAACATCTGGGGGGTTGGCAGCCGGGTCCTTGTTCCTGCTTTTTACTGGTGACCACTTATGAACAGTTCCTCAATTGGAACTTCGATAAGTGGCTACCGGTGAAAGCAGGAGCCAGGACCCAGTTGGCAGGCCCCCAGATTTTTCTCCTGTCATGAAAATATTTATGGCCAGAGCAGTGGTGACCCAGCCGTTGCCTTGGGAAGGTGGTGTTCTCCATAGCTTCAGTTCAGAAAGCAGTCTGGACCAAAACTTCTCGAATACATCTGGAACTTCTAAATCTTCAAGATAGTGGCTAAACGCATTAAACACCCAACATGCAGACCACAGTAACAGTAGAATATTTCTGGGGGGAATGAAGGATCCAGCAAGCTGAAATCCATAAGTTGGGTGGCCCTCATACACATTAGATTAGAGTCTAGTAGTCACCATACACTTTAGATGGTTGTCCAAATAAGAGTCTGGACTCTGGTGGTCCCCATACACTTTAGATGGTTGCTCAATTAAGCATCTGGTGGTCACCATACACATTAGATGGTTGTCCAAATAAGAGTCTGGTGGTCCCCATACACATTAGATGGTTGGTCAATTAAGCATCTGGTGGTCCCCATACACATTAGATGGTTGTCCAAATAAGAGTCTGGTGGTCCCCATACACATTAGATGGTTGGTCAATTAAGCATCTGGTGGTCCCCATACACATTAGATGGTTGTCCAAATAAGAGTCTGGTGGTCCCCATACACATTAGATGGTTGGTCAATTAAGCATCTGGTGGTCCCCATACACATTAGATGGTTGTCCAAATAAGAGTCTGGTGGTCACCATCCACATTAGATGGTTGCTCAATTAAAAGTCTAGTGTCCCCATACACATTAGGTGGTTCCCCGATTAAGAGTCTGGTGGTCCCCATAAACATTAGATGGTTGCTTGATTAATAGTCTGGTGGTTCCCATACACATTAGATAATTGCCCAATTAAGAGTCTGGTGGTCCTCATACACATTAGATTGTCCAATTAAGAGTCTGGTGGTCCTCATACACATTAGATGGTTGCTCAATTAAGCATCTGATGGTCACCATACACATTAGATGGTTGTATGATTAAGAGTCTGGTGGTCTCCATACACATTAGATGGTTGCTCAATTAAGAGTCTGGTGGTCTCCATACACATTAGATGGTTGCCTGATTAAGAGTCTTGTAGTCCTCATATACATTTAGATAGTTGACCGATTTAAGGGTCTGGTGGTCCCCATACACAGATGGTTGCTCAATTATGCGTCTGGTGGTCCCCATACACATTAGATGGTTGGTCAATTAAGCATCTGGTGGTCCCCATACACATTAGATGGTTGTCCAAATAAGAGTCTGGTGGTCACCATCCACATTAGATGGTTGCTCAATTAAAAGTCTAGTGTCCCCATACACATTAGGTGGTTCCCCCATTAAGAGTCTGGTGGTCCCCATAAACATTAGATGGTTGCTTGATTAATAGTCTGGTGGTTCCCATACACATTAGATAATTGCCCAATTAAGAGTCTGGTGGTCCTCATACACATTAGATTGTCCAATTAAGAGTCTGGTGGTCCTCATACACATTAGATTGTCCAATTAAGAGTCTGGTGGTCCTCATACACATTAGATGGTTGCTCAATTAAGCATCTGATGGTCACCATACACATTAGATGGTTGTATGATTAAGAGTCTGGTGGTCTCCATACACATTAGATGGTTGCTCAATTAAGAGTCTGGTGGTCTCCATACACATTAGATGGTTGCCTGATTAAGAGTCTTGTAGTCCTCATATACATTTAGATAGTTGACCGATTTAAGGGTCTGGTGGTCCCCATACACAGATGGTTGCTCAATTATGCGTCTGGTGGTCCCCATAAACATTAGATGGTTGCTTGAATACTGGGACAAAATATGGGAGGGTTGGAGGACCAAAGTTAGAACCTACACCAAGACCTGAGAGTCAGTAGACTTTTTTCTGATCAAGCACCAAGGTCTATATGAAACTCTTGCACCCGCAACGCATTGCACCCGCACTGAATCCGGACCCTTCACTTCAATGGGGCTGTGCAGATGAGCGATGATTTTCACGCATCACTTGTGCGTTGTGTTAAAATCGCTGCAGGTTTTATATTCTGTGTTTTTCACGCAACGCAGGCCCAATAGAAATGAATGGGTATGCGTGAAAATCGCAAGCAAGTGCGGATGTGGTGCGATTTTCACGCATGGTTGCTAAGAGATGATAGGGAGGAAAGCAACCCCAGATCCCATTAAAGTCTACTCACTATTATTTTCCCTTGTGGATTGAGGGGGTTGGGGTTAAAAAATAAAAAAAATTAACTCACCTCATCCAATTGATTGCACAGCCGGCATCATCTTCTTGCTTCTTCTTTCAGGACCTGCAAAAGGACCTTTGAGGAAGTAATCGCGCTCACCATGTGTTGAGCGCGCTGACATCAGCGCAGGTCCTGCTGAATGAAGATAGAAGATTTCTATCTTCATTCAGCACGACCTGTGCTGACGTCACAGCGCTCATCACGGGGTGAGCGCGATTACGTCCTCAAAGGTCCTTTTCCAGCCAGGTCCTGCAAGAAGAAGAAGAAAGAAGACCAGCCCGGCTGCGCGATCAAGTGGATGAGGTGAGTTAATTTTTAAATTTTTTAACCCCTCAATCCACATTTTAGTAAGCATTCTGTATTAAGAATGCTGCAGTCCTGATCAAAAGTTTAAGACCACTTGAAAAATGGCAAAAAATTATATTTAGCATTGCTGGATCTAAACAAGGTTCCAAGTAGAGCTTCAACATGCAACAAGAAGAAATGGGAGTGAGACAAAACATTTTTTGAGCATTCAATTTAATGAAAACAACGAATAAACTGAAACAGGCTGTTTTTCAGCTGATCAAAAGTTTAGGACCATTCCTCCTAAAAAAAACTAAACCCCCCCAAAACAGAAATCCAACCTCCAAACATGAACTCAGTAACGAGTAGCTCCGCCGCTATTGTTTATCACTTCAAAAATTTGTTTCGGCATGATCGATGCAAGCGTTTCCATGAGGTGAGTGGGAACATTTTTCCAAGTGGTGAAGACGGCCGCACGAAGGCCATCTACTGTCTGGAACTGTTGTCCATTTTTGTAAACTTCCCTTGCCATCCATCCCCAAAGGTTCTCAATTGGATTTAGATCAGGGGAACACGCAGGATGGGCCAAAAGTGTGATGTTATTCTCCTGGAAGAAGTCCCTTGTCCTGCGGGCATTGTGTACTGTAGCATTGTCCTGTTGAAAAACCCAGTTGTTACCACACAGACGCGGGGCCCTCAGTCATGAGGAATGCTCTCTGCGACATCTGGACATAGCCAGCGGCCGTTTGACGCCCCTGCACTTCCTGAAGCTCCATCGTTCCACTGAAGGAAAAAGCACCCCAGACCATTATGGCACCCCCTCCACTGTGGCACGTAGAAAACATCTCAGGTGGGATCTGCTTGTCATGCCAGTAACGTTGGAAGCCATCAGGACCATCAAGGTTACATTTTTTCTCATCAGAGAATAAAACTTTCTTCCACCTTTGAATGTCCCATGTTTGGTGCTCTCTTGCAAAGTCCAAACGAGCAGTTCTGTGGCGTTCAAGGAGACGAGGTCTTTGAAGACGTTTTTTGTTTTTGAAGCTCTTCAGTCTCAGACCCCGTCTGATGGTTATGGGGCTGCAGTCAGCACCAGTAAGGGCCTTAATTTGGGTCGAGGATCGTCCAGTGTCTTGACGGACAGCCAATTGGATCCTCCGGCTCAGTGCTGATGAAATTTTTTTAGGTCTTCCACTTGACTTTTTTGTTCCATAACCCTCAGGATCATTTAAGAAATTCCAAATGACTGTCTTACTGCGTCCCACCTCAGCAGCGATGGCGTGCTGTGAGAGACCCTGCTTATGCAGTTCAACAACCCGACCACGTTCAAAAAGGGAGAGTTTTTTTGCATTTGCCATCACAACGTGTGACTACCTGACTGACAATGAATCCACATCTTTGCACAGATTTGCCCTTTTAAAGGCATGTGGTCCTAAACGTTTGATCAGCTGAAAAACGGCCTGTTTCAGTTTATTCGTTGTTTTCATTAAATTGAATGCTTGTTGCAGGTTGAAGCTCTACTTGGAACCTTGTTAAGATCCAGCCATGCTAAATATGATTTTTTACAATTTTTCAAGCGGTCTTAAACTTTTGATCAGGACTGTATTATTTTCCTTTATAGCCATGTTATAAGGGAAAATAATAAAATAAATAGAACACCTAACCCAAACCTAAACTTCAGAAGAAGTCTGGGTTTGGGTCTGGGTACCACATTCAGTTTTTTCTCATGCGCGTGCAAAACGCATTGCACTGGCGTGAAAAAAACTGAACATCGGAACACAATCGCAGTCAAAACTGACTGCAATTGCGTGCCTACTCGCGCGGGTTTCCCGCAATGCAGGCGTGACGCATCCGGAGAGAATACGGGACGCTTGTGTGAAAGAGGCCTTAGACTTAAGTAGACTTTGGCCCTTGACCAAAAAGACAACCCCAAAAAGTTTGAAGATGTCTTATAGTTACAGATTAACTCACCTGTCTTCAGAACCAGTCATGTAGACTTTATGCTTCTCATGGAAGTCCACCAAGCCATGTGGTTCCTGGTCACCATTATCTTCTTGACTTTCAAAAAGATTTTCCTCCTCGACCCTGTTCATGACACATAGCTGGTGGACAGAATGATAGAAGGTGTGGTAGTCGGATCCTTCTTGAGACTCATTTTCCAGGTGGACCCTTGTCTCCTCTTCCACTGGTTTTCCAGTTGACCTCTCCTTATTGGACCTAGACCAAGAACCTCCATACTCAATCCCCAGAGCCAGAAGATTCCAACTATTGTATCCCACGGAACGGAGAGCTGCAAGACACAATAGATAAGAAGATACTCCATGATTGTATGGACATGGTTGTAGAAGTCATTGTCCAGCTTCTCTGTCCTCAGTGTTTGATAATGCAGCATGTTATTAGTCACTTATAAGGATGATAAATATGAGATAATGTCCCCCTACTGTGATCTGTGTATGTATCATGATGTTCTGCAGCAGCTGAGGTGTGTATTATGATGTTCTGCAAGAGCTGAAGTGTGCATGATGGCATGATGATGCTCTGAAGCAGCTGAGGAGTGTATTATGATGTTCTGCAGCAGCTGAGGTATGTATAATAATGTTCTGCAGCAGTTGAGGTATGTATAATAATGTTCTGCAGCAGTTGAGGTTTGTATTATGATGCTCTGCAGCTTCTGACCTCAGTATCTGAGGAAAGGGATTTAGGAGTAATTATTTCAGAAGACTTAAAGGTGGGAAGACAATGTAATAGAGCAGCACGAAATGCCAGCAGAATGCTTGGATGTATAGGGAGAGGTATAAGCAGTAGAAAGAGTGAAGTGCTTATGCCGCTGTACAGAACACTGGTGAGACCTCACTTGGAGTATTGTGCGCAGTACTGGAGGCCATATCTCCAGAAGGATATAGATACTCTAGAGAGAGTTCAGAGAAGAGCTACTAAACTAGTACATGGATTGCAGGATAAAACTTACCAGGAAAGGTTAAAAGACCTTAATATGTATAGTTTGGAAGAAAGACGAGACAGAGGGGAAATGATAGAAACTGCTAAATACATAAAGGGATCCAACAAGGTAAAAGACGAGAGAATATTTAAAAGAAGAAAAACTGCTACAAGAGGACATAGTTTTAAATTAGAGGGGCAAAGGTTTAAAAGTAATATCAGGAAGTATTACTTTACTGAGAGAGTAGTGGATGCATGGAATAGCCTTCCTGCAGAAGTGGCAGCTGCAAATACAGTGGAGGAGTTTAAGCATGCATGGGATAGGCATAAGGCCATCCTTCATATAAGATACGGCCAGGGGCTATCCATAGTATATTGGGCAGACTAGATGGGCCAAATGGTTCTTATCTGCCGACACATTCTATGTTTCTATGTTTCTGATATGTGCATTATGATGCTCTGCAGCAGATGAGGTGTGTATTATGATGCTCTGCAGCAGATGAGGTGTGTATTATGATGCTCTGCAGCAGATGAGGTGTGTATTATGATGCTCTGCAGCAGATGAGGTGTGTATTATGATGCTCTACAGCCTCTGAGGTTTGTATTATGATGCTCTGCAGCCTCTGAGGTGTGTATTATGATGCTCTGCAGCCTCCGAGGTGTGTATTATGATGCTCTGCAGCCTCCGAGGTGTGTATTATGATACTCTGCAGCCTCCGAGGTGTGTATTATGATGCTCTGCAGCCTCCGAGGTGTGTATTATGATACTCTGCAGCCTCCGAGGTGTGTATTATGATACTCTGCAGCCTCCGAGGTGTGTATTATGATGCTCTACAGCCTCCGAGGTGTGTATTATGATGCTCTGCAGCCTCCGAGGTGTGTATTATGATACTCTGCAGCCTCCGAGGTGTGTATTATGATGCTCTGCAACCTCCGAGGTGTGTATTATGATGCTCTGCAGCCTCCGAGGTGTGTATTATGATGCTCTGCATCCTCCGAGGTGTGTATTATGATGCTCTACAGCCTCCGAGGTGTGTATTATGATGCTCTGCAGCCTCCGAGGTGTGTATTATGATCCTCTGCAGCCTCCGAGGTGTGTATTATGATGCTCTGCAGTCTCCGAGGTGTGTATTATGATGCTCTGCAACCTCCGAGGTGTGTATTATGATGCTCTGCAGCCTTCGGGGTGTGTATTATAATGATCTGCAACTTCTGAGGTGTGTATTATGATGCTTTGCAGCCTCCGAGGTGTGTATTATGATGCTCTGCAACCTCCGAGGTGTGTATTATGATGCTCTGCAGCCTCCGAGGTGTGTATTATGATGCTCTGCAGCCTCCGAGGTGTGTATTATGATGCTCTACAGCCTCCGAGGTGTGTATTATGATACTCTGCAGCCTCCGAGGTGTGTATTATGATGCTCTGCAGTCTCCGAGGTGTGTATTATGATGCTCTGCAGTCTCCGAGGTGTGTATTATGATGCTCTGCAACCTCCGAGGTGTGTATTATGATGATCTGCAGCCTTCGGGGTGTGTATTATAATGATCTGCAGCCTCTGAGGTGTGTATTATGGTGGTCTGCAGCCTCTGAGGTGTGTATTATGATGGTCTGCAGCCTCTGAGGTGTGTATTATGATGGTCTGCAGCCTCTGAGGTGTGTATTATGATGCTTTGCAGCCTTTGAGGTGTGTATTATGATGGTCTGCAGCCTCTGAGGTGTGTATTATGATGGTCTGCAGCCTCTGAGGTGTGTATTATGATGCTCTGCAGCCTCCGAGGTGTGTATTATGATACTCTGCAGCCTCCGAGGTGTGTATTATGATACTCTGCAGCCTCCGAGGTGTGTATTATGATGCTCTACAGCCTCCGAGGTGTGTATTATGATGCTCTGCAGCCTCCGAGGTGTGTATTATGATACTCTGCAGCCTCCGAGGTGTGTATTATGATGCTCTGCAACCTCCGAGGTGTGTATTATGATGCTCTGCAGCCTCCGAGGTGTGTATTATGATGCTCTGCAGCCTCCGAGGTGTGTATTATGATGCTCTACAGCCTCCGAGGTGTGTATTATGATGCTCTGCAGCCTCCGAGGTGTGTATTATGATACTCTGCAGCCTCCGAGGTGTGTATTATGATGCTCTGCAGTCTCCGAGGTTTGTATTATGATGCTCTGCAACCTCCGAGGTGTGTATTATGATGCTCTGCAGCCTTCGGGGTGTGTATTATAATGATCTGCAACTTCTGAGGTGTGTATTATGATGCTCTGCAACCTCCGAGGTGTGTATTATGATGCTCTGCAGCCTCCGAGGTGTGTATTATGATGCTCTACAGCCTCCGATGTGTGTATTATGATGCTCTGCAGCCTCCGAGGTGTGTATTATGATACTCTGCAGCCTCCGAGGTGTGTATTATGATGCTCTGCAGTCTCCGAGGTGTGTATTATGATGCTCTGCAACCTCCGAGGTGTGTATTATGATGCTCTGCAGCCTTCGGGGTGTGTATTATAATGATCTGCAACTTCTGAGGTGTGTATTATGATGCTTTGCAGCCTCTGAGGTGTGTATTATGATGCTCTGCAACCTCCGAGGTGTGTATTATGATGCTCTGCAGCCTCCGAGGTGTGTATTATGATGCTCTGCAGCCTCCGAGGTGTGTATTATGATGCTCTACAGCCTCTGAGGTGTGTATTATGATGCTCTGCAGCCTCCGAGGTGTGTATTATGATACTCTGCAGCCTCCGAGGTGTGTATTATGATGCTCTGCAGCCTCCGAGGTGTGTATTATGATGCTCTGCAGTCTCCGAGGTGTGTATTATGATGCTCTGCAACCTCCGAGGTGTGTATTATGATGATCTGCAGCCTTCGGGGTGTGTATTATAATGATCTGCAGCCTCTGAGGTGTGTATTATGATGCTCTGCAGCCTCCGAGGAGTGTATTATGATGGTCTGCAGCCTCTGAGGTGTGTATTATGATGGTCTGCAGCCTCTGAGGTGTGTATTATGATGGTCTGAAGCCTCTGAGGTGTGTATTATGATGCTTTGCAGCCTTTGAGGTGTGTATTATGATGGTCTGCAGCCTCTGAGGTGTGTATTATGATGGTCTGCAGCCTCTGAGGTGTGTGTATAATGACACTCTAAAGCCTTTGAGTTGTGTATTATGATGCAGGAGGAGATAAGCAGCGCCTGTGGCAGCGCTGATCTCTGTGTAACCATTAGGCTCTGACATCAGAATGGGAGGTTTAGACCCATACTATATGGAGCATGATACAAGTGTTACACGGATGGAAGGACATGTGTGTCCATTGTATGTCTATACTCGGTGACATGTCTGATCGCTTCCCCTGCAGCTTAAGCTGAGTTCTCTTTGAAGTCGGACATTTTCCCCCCACGGAGTTACAACTATTGAATACCCCATTAATAAACCATCTCTTACAGTAGAAGTAATTAAACCATTAATTTTTATAATTACCTTTATGATGAATGCAAATAGACCCCATACCGTCTCCATCTTCAGACGCCTCAATTACTCATTTACTTTCAGCCCCATTCATTGCATTATGGATTAAGAGTCAATACCTCCAGTCTGTGGGTTAACCCGTTGTGCATATTACAATGTTTTATTTCCTTATAATAACCCAGACGCCGAATTTTCTAGGAACCCAAACTCCTTTAACAAGTGCATTAGTCCGCAGTACCGCTGATGGCCACCAGATGGTGCTGCTCAGAGAACTGCATTATTATCGCGCATTGTAATTTGTACTTTACGTATGACAGGATCTATATATACTATGCTTTTGTTATACTAGGTATGTACAATGCACAAAAATAAAGATTTGTAGGTGTACGGGGGAGGGGGGGGGGGGAATCCTATCTAAATTAATTCCTTGTTTTAAGGCTCTTTAATGGCTCAGACCCAGACTTACATGGTAACAACCTGTAGGTGGCACTAGAGAGACAGTTTTCTTTCTTCTGGAGGAGAGCTAATCTGCGTTTTTTTTTTTGTGCCAGTAAGACTCCCTACTCAATTGGATCTCCACAAGGAGAACCAACACCCCTCCAAATTGTCTCCAAATTTTAACAAATATCTGGAATTTCACTTTCAATATTTAATGACGTTAAAAAGTGGAATTAAAGAGGATATAAACTTGATTTAAAAAAAAATTGCAGATTTCCCCCCCCCCCCCCTTAAAATAGCGCAACACCAGTCCACAGGTTGTAACTTGTATTGCAACCTAGACTCTTAGACAGGGGAGGGGGCGCTGTTTCTGCAAGAGAGCGGACATGTTTTTCTAATTTTGGACAACCCCTTTAAGAAGTTTTGAGTTTGCATACAATATACATCAGTTGCTAGAGTCTGGCAACTTCCTGTGCTGCTCCATGTAGTCGTGTATAAACGAAATAAACTTTTGTTGCATTCACTGCAGTTCCAGTATACAATCCCATATACATCAGACCCCATAAAATGTAGGCATTTAGGTGTTACTTTTCCAGAACCTACATGTAAAGTGTGCAGGGATGCCATACACAGCCATAAAAACATCACATTATGACTGCCTGCAGCCACCACTAGGTGGAGCTCAATGCATACAGATAAATACTGCTGAATTGAATCCATTGTATGCAGTGAGCTCCCTCTAGTGGTGGCTGAGGGCAGACAAGATTTTACTATGTGACTTTATAGCTGGCTGAAGGGGAGCAGGAAATTTTGGAGCTCAGTAAAAGAGAAATGGGTGCAGTTCAGGAAAGATTGCAGCCGGGGGGGGGGGGGGGGGAGACGACCTTCTATGGATGAAGGTGAAATAGGTGACCATGCATATTTTTCAGTTCCAGAGTTCTCTTATTAGGTCATCCTAGATAATGGTGAGGAGGGTGTCCTCTGCTTGAGACCACCCTGTATGAGCCAGAACAGAGACACCCCCCTTCTGGCAGAATCCTTGTGTGGGCCATTGATCTGTGCCGGAAATGGTGAATTATCAGGTTTTCTGGATTATCGGATGCCGTATTAAGGGAATTTCACTGTATTAATCTTATTGCAAACTCAATAATCTATTCAAATAATATAGAGTGTCAGCATGGCGACACTATATTATAATACAGTATAATGCATATATGCAGTAGTGAGGAGTCGGACTATGCCCGTCCTATAGTGCCCACATTGCCCACCTCATTTCCATATCCCATGTATGAAACCAGTACAGTCCAAAAGGCTGGATATATAACAGCTGCAAACTGAGCCCCCATCTTGATTGCACCCCAGCACCCTAAGCTGAAGGTGACACCCATCATCCGGCCCGCCACGACACTCACCGTACTCCACGGAACATTTGGTTTCTTTCCAGCCCGAGGGACGGATCAGTTGTTTCAGCATCTTGGGAAGGACTGTTCTGGAGGCTCCGGGGAAGTGTCAACCAGTCAACAGAGGATGTGGAGCAAGTCTCAGCCCAAATCCTGTTCTCTGGAGGAAAAGGGAAGCTCTCCTTTAACCCTTTCCTTCCATGAAGGTCTGCTTTTGTTAACACCCCCCCCAATTTAATGGCTATAAGGCAGGAAAACCCAGACGTCACTAGCTGGGGGTATCTGTGTTCTCCACAAGGGGGCGCTGTTTACCAGCCTTGCCGTCTTTCCATGGATCTTGGGGCAAGTGAGTATTTGCAGCATAGATGAAGCTGTGGTACCCCCATTACTGCCCCCTCTTTGCCGCTGACCTTTGCAGCTAATTAAACGCGGCGTAAAGAAGGCGTCCAGGACGAGAGGTAGGACTCGACGAGAACCGCTGAGGACATGTCACACGGGAGCACTTATCCTGAGCGTGCGTAAGTAAGAGCAAGCGGGACGTCTCCTGCTCACGGCACCTGTGCAATAAAACTACTCTGCCTTCGTCTCATACCGTATGAACCCAAGAACAGCGGAAGTCCGTTAATCCGGCATGTGATAATCCAGAAAATCTGGAATATTTGATAACCTGTCACCGACTAGGCCCCAGTCAGCCTGTTGTCAGTGCAGTTTTAATAGGAAGAGGCACGTAAGCTGCATATCTCCTTAAGAAGAAAAGGATCGGGCATGTTGTAATCTAACCCTCCTCTCTGTCATGGAGAAGAGTCGAGAGGCCCCCCCATACACATCAGATGATTAGACAGTCCCATAATGGGTGGATTCAGCCAATGTACTTCTATTATGGGTATGGCCTTCTTCAAGGGCACCTGTCAGCGGGATCAACCCTAATAAACCAAGCATACTGTCTGGTAGGGCTAATCCTGCTGAGTAAAATGATACCTGTCTTGTGAAAGTTGCTTGCGTGGTTCCTGAGAAAAAGAAGAAGAAGAAAACTTTTATCCTTTACGCAAGCGAGGGGGTCAGTGGACGGAGGGGCGGAGCCAGCACTGCACAAAGGGCCAGGCCTGAAGCCCTCATTTGCATAAAGAATAAAAGTATTTTTTCTTGGAAACGCCAAAACCGATTTTCACAAGACAGGTATCGTTTTCATCTGCAGGACTAGCCCTACCATGCCTGGTATAATAGGGTCGATCCTGCACTTTTTAACGTCAGGCAGCTCTATTCCTGATTGCTTCCTGTTGGGAAAAGATAAAAGTGCCCTCTCTGACCTTAGAAGCAGAGAGGCGGTCTGGGTACTTCAGAATTAGAAACACCACCCCTTTTGGGTGGCGTACCCCTTTAATGCGTTGTACAGTATATACGCTCCTGCCCCTTCTGACCCAGGTCCCATTCATTAAATTAGGTCACTAGCATGATACACTTTGGGCAGTTACCTCACAGCCCCGCCGCCCCGGAGAGCAGAGTATGGCCAGACCGCCCCTTTAAGGCAAAGCATTAATAAACCATTGCTCTGTATGCTATGATGAAGGACGAGGTACTCGGCTGTTTCTGCAGATCACCACATCGGAGCGGCGGACGTTTCATTCCCACTTGGGCGATTTCTCGTCAGGTTGCGTTCCAGACCAGTGATCTTCAGCCCTTCTCTACGTCGGTGCGTGGCGATACGGTGGCGGGTGATGGCTATATGCTCACCGTCCGTAACCTCGCAACTTGAATGATTTTCAAGGGGGTGAAATATAAAAATGGGGCTGGATACTGTGACTCCCATTCAGATGGAAGGGAGGAGCAAGCGGGGCTATGCACATCCATGGAGCCTGGGCGACTCCGTGACTAAGGGATCGCGGTCACTGTTACAGTACGGGTTCTACATTGTACCTGCTACACCCAGGGCACATTCTGCAGTCACATGACTCCAGGTAAATTCTGATGGAAACATTTCCTAGAATGAAATAGGTCACGGATATAAAACATCCATGAGCAGAAGCCAACTGGACGGACGGTCCCGGTACTTACAGTGACCATCAGGGGCAATTCTCATAGTTTGGGGCAAGTACCCCAAATGCTGGGTGTCTTCGCTGGGGTAACTTATATTTTCACCTACTCCTCTGGGTCTGACACTACTTCCATACTGGAGTCAGCAAAAGGAACGGATTCATTGTGGTCATATCCACAAAACCAGGGAAGCTCAATCTGCGACCTTCCAGCTGTTGCAAAACTACAACTCCCAGCATGCCCTAATAGCTCTACGCTATTCAGGCATGCTGAGAGTTGTAGTTTTGCAACAGCTGGAAGGCCTGCAGGTTGGGCACGCCTGCACAAAACTATGCTCAGAATCAGGGTCACGGCCCCAGTTTGTTAAGCTACAGCTCCCACAGTCCTCCTCTCACTTCTATGGGAACAGCCGAGCAAGTGTTCATGCTGGGAGTTGTAGTTGCACAGGAGCTGGTGAACCGAAGGTTGACTGATTTCTGCTCAAAATGGTACCCAGGGGTGTAACGTGGGCTCCAATGCAAAATCTGTAACTCCACTCCCCTGCCCCCCCAATTACCAAGTGCCCTTTGGGTCCTCTGAGGGACCGGAGCTTGGATGCCACCCCAGGGACCAGCAACCTTCAGCTGCTGTGAAACTACAACTCCAAGCATGCAAACATGCTCGGCTGTTCTTCTAACGTCCCACAGAAGTGAATGTAGCATTCTGGGAGTTGTAGTTTCTAAACAGCTGGAGTGCCAGAGGTTGCTGATCCCTGTGCTACCCATGGCAGAGATAGATGGTGTAACTACTACCCCCCCCCCCCCTGCGATCATGGAACGGTTCATCGTGAACGCACGATATTGCAGCACCGTGTCACATTCCTTCTCTTCCATTATCCTATGGTCAAGGATATTGATGAGGAAACCATCAGCAGGTCAAGGTAGAGGAAGCGAGGCAGGCGAATCAATAGCGCTTACCATGCAAGATTGTCACATATCACTTTTATGCGGTCGAGAAGACGGGCGTCTACGTAGCCATAGACCCTACCTCTATAGGATTTCATCGACTCGCGCGGGATAATATTCCTCTGCGCCCAGGCTTTGCACTACATACCTACAGACAATGGCGGATTCCGCACAGACGGCAGCAACGGCGCCCTGGGGACACATTCTAGCAAATACTTTGGAAAAGCTTTTAGCCGTACAGCTACTGAAACCTTTTAATGGGTCACAGGAAAGATACAAACAGGACTCGACGGCAGAGCGAATCCTCTGTGACTTATAGGCCAATAAAACATGCCGGGCGTCCCCTCCACCTCACACCGCCGCCTTGCTCCTGTCCACATTACGGCGCTGAGATTTTTATTTTTTCATCTCAGTTTTGTACCTATGAAACTGGCTGACCTGTTGGCAGCTGAAGGCATCCGTGTTGGTCCCATGTTCATATGTGTCCGCATTGCTGAGAAAAATGATGTTTTATTATATGCAAATGAGCCTCTAGGAGCAACGGGGGCGTTACCATTACACCTAGAGGCTCTGCCCTCTCTGCAACTGCAGCGCACCCTGCACTTTGATCGATAGGGCCAGGAGTGATCACTGTCTGGTTCCTGCCAAAGTGGAGAGGGCGCTGCAGTGAGAGGGCAGAGCCTCCAAGTGTAACGGTAACGCCCTCGTTGCTCCTAGAGGCTCATTGTCATATATTAAAGCTTCAATTTTCTGAGCAATGCAGGCACATATGAACATGGGGTTAAAACAGACGTCTTCAGCTGCCAATTGCACATGTAACAGGCCAGCCAGTGTCATAGGTACAAAACTGCTGACAGGTGCCCTTTCATTCAATAGCATCCTAGCAACTTGCAGTACTGCTTCTCACCACTGCTTGAAGCAAAGAATTCCCATAGATACCAATGCAACAGCGCCCCCACCTTAGTCTAATTCACTCTCACAGAGCTAATATTTAAGGACAGATACCAGGGTTCATATAACCTCTTCCCAGATTACTGTATATTTACAGGCACAAAAAAAATTTCAGCCACACCGTCCAAAAAAACTGATGCTGAAACTGACCCGTGGTGTGGACTTCACCCTTTGCAAGGCATAAGGTAAAACCCATGGCAAATCTGCATGTAACACGGAAACAGCTGATCGGTGGAGGTGCCGAACCTCCACCGATGTGATATTGATGGCCTGTGCATAGGATAGGTCATCAATATCAAAATTCTGGACAACCCCTTTAAGGGACGGTTTAGGAAAATAGACTATGGTATGCCTAGTGCTGGGTCTGAGGGATCAAGGCATGACACAGAGATTTAAAAAAATATATATAAAAAAAAAAGAAAAAGAAAGAAAAACCTTGTGTCACGCTCTGTCACCTCAGGCCATTAAACATTTTATCAGTTTTGCCCGGAGTGCTCCTTTAAAGTTTGAAAATTGCTTTGTCTACCCTCCAAGGCAGCAGTGTCCAAACCTATGCCTCTCCAGCTGGTGGGAAACTACAACTCCCAGCAAGTAGAGAGCCGATGCCTTAGAGCAGGCATGCTCAATCTGCGGCCCTCCAGCTGTTGCAAAACTACAACTCCCAGCATGCCCGAACAGCCTACAGCTATCAGCCTACAGCAGGGCATTGTGGGAGTTGTAGTTTTACAACAGCTGGAGGGCCGTAGGTTGAGCATGCCTGCCTTAGAGGTTTTGGAGGTTTCTCTGTCCCAAGAAATGTATCATCAAAAAAATACAACCCAAGTCAAACAAAAGTGATCCTGTCCCTTTAAATCCTAATTAGCAAAGGCAGTGGTTTTTCTGAGCATCCCCTTTAAGTGGCCTTCGAAGAGAGAACATCAACGCACGGATTTAAAGCAATTTTATTGTTTTACTGAAAACAAAAACAGGAAACGAAGTCTAAACTGTTGGCAATGGGGGGAGGGGGGGCACTTACATTTCATGATAAAACAGGAAAAAAAAACAAAAAAACTGGTAGCTGCACTAATGACCACCTAAAAAAAAAAATGACAAATTAAAATCCACCGAAAATGGCAGGTTGTGTGTTTTATGCGTTTTATTATTTTAAAAGGAAAGAAAAACAAAACAAAATAAAATGGAAAAAACCAACATAAAATACAAAAAGAATTTTATTCACACTACGGTTTTGCTAACATTTTTTTTGTAATTTTTTTTCTTAAAAAAAGTTCTGCTTCTGGCAATTTCTCCTAAAATCAGATTTCTTTATGGTACAGTTGATAGGGTATCTGTTCAGTATAGAAATTGGAGGTTGGGTTGGGGGGGGGGGGGGGGGGGATATTCAGCACCTTTTATTTCTGGAACTTCAAACTTTTATTTTTTTTGTCATAAAAAGATCACGTAGGAACTGATCGCGTGGAAAACACAAGACGTTCCACTTGCCACTGGTAGAAATCGCTCAAGGAAATGTTCAGTGTTTCTTTTAGGCAGATCCGGTTTGCCGCCCACCGCCATGTGTTAGGGCCTTACAGTCTATGACCAGTACATGTGAGGAGGAAGCAGCCACCTCATTCCTCCAAGGGGGTAACTCACTGGGTGCACACAGCTTATACATTAACTCTTTATGAACTGCACACAGACTGGCATCGACTCCTTGGCATGGGAAACCCTTGTCTTTCACGTTATAACCTATAGGTTATAGATCTAGGTCGTGCACCTTCTTACAGGTGAGAATACTGTCTGCTTACAAAACATGCACGAGTCAGGCCAGCCCCCCAAACTTTGAGGGGAATGAGGGGGTCAGCGTCATAGGGAAAGTCAGGATCAGCCTTTTAAAGGGGTTTTGCCAAATATGAACGTTATTCCCCATAGACAAGTTAGGGGATAACTAATTGATCAGTGGGGGTCCCACGGTCCCCTCCAGCAGGCCGAGCATGTGCACTGCCAATCCATTCTCTACGGGACTGCCGGAGACAGCAGAGTACAGTGGCAGGGCGCATGCTCAGCCTGCTGCTCCATCAGGGTGGGAACATGTGGATAGGGGGTAACTTTCATACTTGGCATAACCCCTTTGAAGGGGTTGGCTGGAGATAAGGAAAAGGGTATATTTCTTTTCAAGAAACAGTGCCTCTTGTCCAATGGGTGGGTCTGGTATTGCAGCCCCACCTATTTTAGATGGATAGGGCTGAGTTGCAATACCGAACATAACCTGCGGAGCAGAGTGGAGCTGTTGCACTAACCCTGTACGAAACATAATCAGGCCATACAGAGAGACAACCGCTTGTCTGTACCAGGCACGCAGATGAGGTTTTAAAAAAAAAAAAAACTCTGTAGCGCGGATTCCACGACATGGCAATTTATATTGCTGATTAAACCCTTTTCAGTGTAGTAGAGGTGAAATCCACGGTCATATGTCAATTTTGTAGTGGCTTCGCTGAGGATTTGTGTTGGAAAAATCTGCCACGTGGCTTACCCTTAAATTCATGCAAGGTCCCTTTGCAGACTGGTGCCCTCTTCACTCTGGGCACCTCACCTAAATCATGTTTTGCCATACCTTTAAGAGAACCTTTCATGCGATTTTATTAAGGGAGATATATACCTGTACTTGCAGGGTACCCCCCGCTGATGCTGACACCCTGCTTGATTTTTTTTTTAAATTATGCCCCACCGGATTTCTCCCGCTCAGTATGCTCATGAGGAGGAGACTGCGTCCTTCTCCGTGGGCGTCTCCTTCTCCCTGGCTGTAGCGCTGTCCATTTGCAGCGCAGAGCGCCACAGCCAGGGAGGTTTTTGGCTCTGACGCTCTGCGCTGCGATTGGACAGCGCTACAGCCAGGGAGAAGGAGACGCCCACGGAGAAAGATGCAGTCTCCTCCCTTAACGAGCATACTGAGCGGGAGAAATCCGGTGGGGCACAGCGGGGCATATTTTTTTATAAAATCAAGCAGGGTGGCAGCATCAGCAGGGGGTACCCAGCAAGTACAGGTATATATCTCCCTTAATAAAATTGCATGAAAGGTCCTCTTTAAGGAATTTTTTTTCTGAGATCTGCATTTTCCACTGCCACTCTTGGCACAGGAAAATGCAGATCCCAGATAGGGTTAACCTGTACTTCTAGTCTACAGACATGAGCGGCGCCGTTTCTGGAAAAAAAAAAAAAGACCCTTCGTCAAATCTCTAAATCTTTAAGACATATAAATAAAAGATGGTATTCCCCTTTTAAATACACATCCGTGGGTGCATTGACTATGACTGTGCCGTATTCTCCACCATTTGCCTTTGGGCTCTGGTCACTGGTTTGTTCGGGAAGGACAGGGGCTGGAACCTGTTTTCCTTCACTGGTCGATGTCTACTTGGCCCGTGGTGGCGGCACGCGCGGACAAGACATGTGTTCGACTTGAGTGACAAGAGTGTAATACGATGCTTTTCCCCCTGGGGAGGGGGGTACAAATACTTTTCACTTGGTAACTCCATGTCTGCCAAAGCCACACTTGGGCAAGGAAGGGGTTCACCTTAGTCTGTGAATGCTTGGAAAATAATAATAAAATAAAAAATAAAGTGAAGGAGTCCACAAGACGTCTCTGATGGACCAGTATTCAGAAGACTCCACAGTCAAGTCAATCACATCCAGCTTGATTTACAGAAAAGGGATCCTTGCCCAGGAATCGGAGCCCCTTCTACGGTTTTACAGAAATGGAGGTGAAAAAGGGGGGGGGGGGCCGACAATTAACGGTGTCCATATCTTCTCAGCAAAGGCTGTGTGTGGTGGTGGAACTGGTGTCTGGTAGACCATTCTCTTGTGGTACTTCTGTGGGTGTTGCTGGCTGGCACTGGGGGGTGACTTTCATCACTGGGTGCTTGCACTTGGGGGAGCCACAGCAGCAGCTGAAGAGCTTGCTCTTAATGTCCCAGAAACGGTCGCCATAATCAAAACTGCATGAAGAGACATAAGGGGTTAAAAGTGTGGAGATCTGAGCAGATCGATTACCCCTCTCAAATAAAGCAAGTGTTAAAGGGGTTTGCTTCTCCTCAGGCCATCAATATCATATTTGGTGGCTTTTTCACTCTGGGCACCCCCGTGATCATCTGTTTGAGGTGTCTATGGCACTAGTGTGGGCGCAGCGGACTCTTTATGGTTTACAGGGGTCCGTCTACCTGCACGTCGTCTACTTCAGTGTTTCCCAACCAGTGTGCCTCCAGCTGTTGCAAAACTAGAACTCCCAGCATGCCCACACAGCCAAAGGCTGTCCAGGCATGCTGGAAGTTGTAGTTTTGCAACAGCTGGAGGCCCACTGGTTGGCAAACACTGGTCTACTTAGCAGTGGCGGATGATGAAAAGGACAATTGCAATATGCTGCACTCCCGCTACTGGATGGACAGTGTACAGGTGGTAGACGGCCACAAGTAACCAGTGAAAAGACGGCATCACTCACACGAGTGCCGTCGCCCCTTCAAATACAAAGTCAGAGGGGATGTCGAGAGTCAGACAGACCACTAATAACAATGAAATCGGAGAAAGCCCTTTAAATCTACAGAAGATGGAAAAATCATGCATAAAGTGGAAGTTGCCAAAAGCAACCGATCAGAACAAGGTTTCCAGTTAACAACCTGATCAGATTGGTTGTCGCATTAATAGAGTCGTCTCATCAAAGACAATGGTGCGTTATTTTCAATGGCTGTCTATAATATTCTAGGCAAAAAGTGTCGCACTCTAGTCAGCTAATTAATCCATACTCCCTGAGCAAAAGGGACCTCAAAATTGTGACTTTGGGGTTTCATAAACTATAAGCCATAATCATCCAAATTGGCTTGAAATATCTCGCTTCGCATGTAATGAGTCTCATATGTTAGTTTCACCTTTTAAGTTGCATTACTGAAATAAATTAACTTTGCACGATATTCTAATTTTTCGACTTTCACCTGTATGTGGTATTGCAGCTCGGTCCTATTTGCTTCAATGAACCAAGCTGAATGTGTTCCAGTGACTGCCACTCACCCAATTTGTTCTCCTGCGTTGATCTGTCTACTGCTAAAAAAAGCAATGCGGGGGAAACGCAGGTCTTGATGGGACATGAACACCCGGACGGGAAGCAGGTTGGGCTCGCAGAGGTGGTTGATGAAACGACTGATGTTGCCGTAGAATCGGGCGTCAATGCAATAAACCTCTCCGTCCTGTAAGAGATCAAGACATGGCTAATATAGAGGCGCACTGGTAAGATTAGCTACCGCACCGCTAGAGTCTGGTCATCCCGATGCAGGTGCGGGGGGACGGACGGACACTGCTGGTTGCTTGCTCCTCTCTGGCAGGTCCATGGATACTTTCTTTATACTCCTTAATCGCATTATCAGTAACAGGAAGCGTCTTGAGCTGGAAGTCACGTGGCATCCCTTTAGCAGTGCTGGCACCCTGGCCTGCTGCTTTCAACCCACAATGCTTTGCAAACATCAGATGCTAAGCAGCACTGATTTATTGTTAACACCCCAATACCCATGCAGCTTTTTTGAAATACAGAATGACTTGGCCACAAGATTTTGGGTAACGATTTATCAACCATGTGTGCCAGTCGGAATCTGCCTGGCAGTGAGCATGGTATTATAACAGTTGTGCCCCTATGCAATGTTACTTCTGCCACCAAAGAGGATGTGAAGTGAGGAGGCAACAGAGTCTGTGCCATCCGGAAAAAAAAATATGCCAAAAAAGTATCACAAATGAGGCCACTGCTGTCTGGGGAGGAGCTGCGTGTTTTCCTTATGTCCCCAGGACCTGAGAGAAGAGCGGAGGAGAAGGAGAGGGGGGGGGGCTCCTTTCTTCTCGGCAGCGAACAGCAGCACAAGCCAACTTTAATTACTGCTGCTAATTTCAGCCACGTCGGGTCCCCGAGCAGAAAGATGCATTAAAGGAGCTGGCCATGCCTTCTGGGCACGTTCATAATGATCTTTAATGGATGGCCGATGCCAATGGCTCACAATTAAAAGTGATTGGTGGAGAGCGGTCAAGTGTAGAGGCTTAGAGTACATTGTGCAGCACCCGCCAGTCTCCAGCATGCTCGCACTGCTCAGCGGCTTTCCCAGAACGTAGACGCTGCTGTGTGAGGCATTATGCATTTCTCCTGTGCACTACAAAACTTCCTGGAAATAATTCACTCAATACTCAAAGTCGTAAGAAGGAGAATAGCACACGCTCAGTAAAGATCACTCCCATCAGGCGTCGCCCACAGGGGAACTTCAGAACGTGAGACATAAGATGACTGCATGGTTAGGGACACATGGCGATTCCGAATGCGCTCGATAATTAGTGCACCACTGTGCGATCTTAAAAGGGGTCTTTCGGTTTTATGCAACTAAAGCTTAACCAACGCACCGATTCTGCCCGTTTTCAAGATCTCTGCAAGCTGGAAATCCAGGCAGCCATCTGCTGTAAAGGAGCACTAGGTTTCCAGTTTATTTCAGGCTCTCCAGTCACTCAAAGCAAGCAGTGATCTTGAAAATAGCGAGGTACTGAGAAGCTAGATGCATAAGAATGCAGCAGAACTTTATTATCTATTACACAGGGATTAAGCTTTACTTACATAAAATGCTGGATATTTCTATAAAGTACAGCGGTCAGCTGTGTGCAGCCTCAGGACACAGTGCAGCTTCATTCCCAAACTCACCTTATTGTCCAGATCAAAGAGATAGGTATCATCCTCCCGCACATCTGCCTCCGTATCTGAAATTAACTCTCCTGCGTACCTGGAAAAAAGGGAAAAAACAAAGAACAGGCAGTGAATGCACACTGTAATACAGAGAAAACATGCAAACAAAACTGTACCTTACTACAATACACCCACAGATATTACCAGCGCCTTGTGGCACCGCGATAGTGGCTCAAAATAGGAATAAGCTGGATAAGTCCAACTACTACTCACACCAGCCGCCGACTGCTATTCCTCCTAAACAAATGCACACTTGGCTTGGCCGAGCATGCATGTGTTCTTAACTGGGAAAGGTGGGTAAAGCCACTGGTGACAAAGAGAATCATATTTACTAAAAATCTACCATGCCCGACCCTTCTTTCTCCCCCCAACATCCCACCTGGGGAAAGTGAAGACGCCCTCATGCACATTCGATGGTTGCCCTGTCCTGCTGAAATCTACAGGTCCAGCCAACACTAACCGAATGTGTATGGGCACTTATAGTCTTATCTAAAGCTCTGGCGGCCATCTGAAGTAATTTGCTGCCGATTTACTAGTGGTAGCAGTGGCAGTGCTGAAATGGAATAGACTTGCTGGTATATACGAGTATATGTCAGAGAATTGCTATAAATTATAGTTGCAGCTCTATGATGAAGCCATTAATGCAGCTTTTAATCGATGCTTTAAGCTCAGAGACTTGTGGCCGGGACCCTGACAGATGTCACTGAATGAGTTTTCCATTGCGCAGAAAATTCCTTCAGTGCTTAAACAGGGCAGAAAATCCTATCTTCAGGCAACGTATACGACAAGCATTCTGCAAACTCCACCTTGTGGAGAAAGCTGGTGTGCAGCGTTACATATGGCCACAGCAGGGAGCCGAACCAGGACAGCTCTGCTATGCCATCGCCCTCGATACAGTAATGAAGGGGATGGACAGATGGGTATCTCTGAGCAGAGTGATGTGAATCAGGGGGTCAATGTCTATACAGTAAAGAAAATGTATGGCAAGGAATCACAGGCTCACTTACTCGCACACAAATGTCCCCATGGGAATCTCCTGCAGCGACCGCACTCCCCAGCCCATATTTTTGGTCCGGAACATCTGTAATCTTACTCTGTGGAAGAGCAACAAAATAAAGTAAATTCCAGTAACTTTCAGGTACCTGCCACCTCCTCGTCTATGGGTTTGCTCCTAACCATGTAATGGTCACATCAAGACAAGGAGTGCAGAGATTTATGAAGGCTCTTGGAAAATAGGGGTGAACTGCTTGCCTAATATGCCATAAACCCTAAAGGCACATTAGCTGCATCCTCCCATATATATGCTTGCTCAGCTCGGCTGAGCATGCATGTGTAGTGAATGTGGAGAAACTGTGAGATACCATTGACAGCTGCCTATCTCCTCAAGAGCAAAAGGGTCAGGCATGAAAACCGATCCTTCAGGGGACAAGGAAGAGGTCCCATACACATTAGATCCAGGAGTCAATGACCCCCGAGCACTCCAGCTATTGTGAAACTACAACTCCCAGCATGCTTTAACTTCTATAGAAGTTCCATGAACAGCTGAGCAAGTGTGCATGCTGGGAGTTGTCGTCTCACAACAGCTAGAGTGCTGAATGTTGCTGATACCCTGCATTAGATGGCCGTATCTGCCAATTTTTGCAGGACCAGGCGACCATCTAATGCAGGGGATCAGCAATATTCAGCACTCCAGCTGTTGTGGGACGACAACTCCCAGAATGCACACTTGCCCAGCTGTTCATGGAACTTGTATAGAAGTAAAAGCATGCTGGGAGTTGTAGTTTCACAATAGCTGGAGAGCTCGGGGGTCACCGACTCCTGATCTAATGTGTATGGGACCTCTTCCTCGTCCCCTAAAGGATCGGGCATGTTGGATTTCCATGCCTGGCCCTTTTGCTCTCGAGGAGATAAGCAGCTGTCAATGGTATCTCACAGTTGGCTTTCTCCCCATTCACTACACATGCACGCTCAGCCAAGCTGAGCAAGCATATATATGGGAGGATCAGGAAAGATACCTGTCAGACAAACAAGTGCTCAGTAGTGTTGAGCAAACTTGGGATTTGCAAGTTCGTCGTTCGGGTTATCTAAGAATTCCGTAATGGATTCCATTACCATGGACCATAACGGCATTCTACGACGGCATGCACCACGGAAGCCTATAAGAGGCATTCCGTATTGCATCCCGTCATAATAGAAGTCTGTGACCAGCATAGATTTAGGCAGACTCACTTTAATCCATTCTGCACCACTCGGTTGCGACAGTTCCTCCAGCAGGAGCAGGCGTGGTTACATTCAAAAATAAGCGGCGGTTCCAGCATGTTGAATTCTGGTAAAAGGCGCCCGCTCTAGAAGAGGAGAATACACGTTTTTAGGTGCCACAATCGATCACAGCGATAAAGCAATGGTATTACAGGTTCATTTACAGCTTTCCAGGACTATGATGGGGCCATGATGCCCTGCTGAGCGTCGTAGTCATGATTTACCAGGCACCATGCATTTGGTTGCAGCAGTGGCTGGTGCTGCAGCTTAGGCTACTTTCACACTGGCGTTTTGCCTTTCCGTTTGTGAGATCCGTTCAGGGCTCTCACAAGCGTCCAAAACGGATCAGTTTTGCCTTAATGCATTCTGAATGGATAAGGATCCGCTCAGAATGCATCAATTTGGCTGCGTTTAGTCTCCCTTCCACTTTTTAGGCAGACACTAAAACGCAGCTTGCAGCGTTTTGGCGTTTGCCTGACGATGCGGAGCCAAACGGATCCGTCCTGACACACAATGTAAGTCAATGGGGACGGATCTGTTTTCACTGACACAATATGGTGCAATTGAAAACGGATCCGTCCCCCATTGACTTTCAATTTAAGTCAAGAAGGATGCGTTTTGAACGAATAATTTGAATGAATAATGCAAACGGATACAAGCGTTTGCATTATTGGTGCGGATCCATAGGTGCAGATACAAGACGGATCCGCACAAAACGCGAGTGTGAAAGTAGCCTGACACAATAGAAAATGGATCTGTCCTCCATTAAATTTCAAAGGTGTTCAAGACGGATCCGTCTTGGCTATGCTAAATATAATACACACGGATCCGTTCTGAGCAGATGCAGACGGTTGTATTATCTGAACGGATCCGTCTGTGCAGATCCATGACGGATCCGCACCAAACACAAGTCTGAAAGTAGCCTTAGTTTCATTCCAGTCAGCAGCTCAGCAGGGGTCAGACACCCACCAATCGGATATGATGGCCAAGGAAAGGCCATCAATATCGTAGTCCTGGAGAACAAACTTTCCATAATACTCTGACCACTAGGGGCACAATTCCCATGATTTTCTGTACAGAACTCAATGTAATGAGACCCCTTTCTTTGCGCCGCTGCCCCCCCCCCATTTTATATCAAACTGTATATGAGGTAAGCATAAGTAAGCTAGCAATACCAGAAACCAGAGACAGGTCATACGTACCTTATCATACCAACACCTCATGCTCAGCTGGCTGCACATACAGTTACTAGAGGAACAGTCGTCTATACACACACAGTACTAAAAAGGAGAAAAATGATTGATGGATTATTTCTTGCAGCAGAAGATATCGGGCACAGCTAAGATCTGACTGTGGAGGGCAGTGCCTGCAGTGGCCTTACTTGAAGATGGGTAATATTTCGGTCCACGTTGAGCGGGGAGGTCACGCAGTTCTGGGAGACATACTTGTAATTGATGGGGCAAGGTTCAGAGTCTTCGCCATTGATGCAGGGTATGGGGACATTCTCGTAGCCCCTGGATATGTCCCTTAAAAAAAAAAAGTAATGCTGATCCTCTAAACAAAAAGGCTACTGATCAAAGTCAAGGAAGTGGAGCGACTTACCTATTCATCACAACCTCCTCTTGCTTTGACTTCTCAGATGAATTACTGCTCTTCTTGAGCACCGTCCAGACTTGAGAGTTCGGGCTGCAGCACTCCAGTGGGGTTTCCCCCTCCTTGTTTTTTAGGCTAACCTCAGCGCCGTGGTCCAAGAAGAGCCTGGAGCGAGAAATAACAGGTACGTCTTACAAAATAATAAAGAGCCATTAACCAGAACAGGCAATGAAGTGACTAATAGGGGGAGGAAATGAAGGAAGGGTCTCTATAACTATTGTATCTACAAAAATAACACTTCCCCTTTAAATGAAAAAAGAAATCACCCGTACACACTGGGCGAGAACCAATATGGCTGCCATCTCAGCTAGCCCCCTTTACATATCAACCATGAATGGATCAGACCTATATGGAGCACTGCAGTTAAGAAGCAAGCTGTAACTTACGTGACACATTCATATCGGTTCTCCCGCGCAGCGATGTGAAGAGGGGAGTCTCCATGTATGTTGACAGCTTTGAGGTCACATTTTGAGGCCAGAAGGATCTCGGCAATTTCAACAGATCCTGCAAACGCTGCCCAGTGCAGGCAAATGTTCTCCTCCTAAAATGGAGGCAGAGAAGATGAAGATCTTAGGGTTATTGACAGCTTAAATGGTATGTCTGTGTACCAAGCCCATTTTATAGTTTACATATAGAATTAAAGGGGTCCTCTGGTTTAGAAATTCTAGCCTCAATCTCTCCGGGGGACATGTCCTGTATTACACAGACAACCCACTGATATAGACACTGTGCTGTGGGCTGCAGGGAACATTTACTGTAATACTGCCCCACAGATTACATTTGATCCCTGGGGGTCCCCAGCAGGACACTGCACTCAGTAGGCATTGTCCAAAGCAGAGTACCTCTTTAATCTACCTAGTAAGTTGATTAAGTTTATATACACATTACTTATCCTGTACTGATCCCGAGTTACATCCTGTATTATATATACTCCAGAGCTGCCCTCACTATTCTGCTGGTGGAGTCACTGTGTACATACATTACTTATCCTGTACTCATCCTGAGTTACATCCTGTATTATCCTCCAGAGCTGCCCTCACTATTCTGCTGGTGGAGTCACTGTGTACATACATTACTTATCCTGTACTGATCCTGAGTTACATCGTGTATTATCCTCCAGAGCTGCACTCACTATTCTGCTGGTGCAGTCACTGTGTAAATACATTACTTATCCTGTACTGATCCTGAGTTACATCCTGTATTATACTCCAGAGCTGCACTCACTATTCTGCTGGTGCAGTCACTGTGTACATACATTACTTATCGTGTACTTATCCTGAGTTACATCCTGTATTATACTCCAGAGCTGCACTCACTATTCTGCTGGTGGAGTCACTGTGTACATACATTACTTATCCTGTACTGATCCTGAGTTACATCCTGTATTATCCTCCAGAGCTGCACTCACTATTCTGCTGGTGCAGTCACTGTGTAAATACATTACTTATCCTGTACTGATCCTGAGTTACATCCTGTATTATACTCCAGAGCTGCACACACTATTCTGCTGGTGGAGTCACTGTGTACATACATTACTTATCCTGTACTGATCCTGAGTTACATCTTGTATTATACTCCAGAGCTGCACTCACTCTTCTGCTGTTGGATACCACCAGTGAGCTCTGTGTTGGGCACACCACACAGCTTAGGCTACTTTCACACTAGCGTTCGGGTGTGCGCTTGTGAGCTCCGTTTGAAGGCTCTCACAAGCGGACCCGAACGCTTCCGTCCAGCACTAATGCATTCTGAGTGGACGCGGATCCGCTCAGAATGCATCAGTCTGGCAGCGTTCAGCCTCCGCTCAGCAGGCGGACACTTGAACGCTGCTTGCAGCGTTCGGGTGTCCGCCTGGCCGTGCGGAGGCGTGCGGATCCGTCCAGACTTACAATGTAAGTCAATGGGGACGGATCCGTTTGAAGATGCCACACTATGGCTCAATCTTCAAACGGATCCATCCCCCATTGACTTTACATTGAAAGTCTGGACGGATCCGTCTGAGGCTATTTTCACACTTAGAAATATTTTAACAATATAATGCAGACGGATCCGTACTGAACGGAGCCACCGTCTGCATTATATGAGCGGATCCGTCTGAGACGGATCCGCTCTGAACGCAAGTGTGAAAGTAGCCTTAGCTGAGCTCCTATAATACAGGGGGAATGCCTGTTGCAAAGATGACACATTCTGGAATACAAATCACCAGAGGAGGTTCTGAGCAGACACTTAGGAAGTAGGGAATGCTGGGAGATTTCAGCTCTGAAGCTTACAGAATTCTAAATGCAACTCACGATCATTACAATATAAGTAATGCTCTCATTCCTAGGTAGAATTATCTTATATGCAAACTATAAAATAAAATTCAACGGCGAAGAGCCGTTGTGAATATTAGTAAGATAATTACAGAAAAATCAAACAGGATTAGTAAAGCTTTGTGAATTAGGACAGGATATAAGGCAGCACATCCTGCCATGTACGACCAGTTAAAGACCTCTCTGTTGACCATTCCCAATTGCCTACACTAGGCGGCACTTCATGGAAGCAGATGGCCGTATGGATATAATATTATAAACCACACGATCATCCAGCGCAACAAGAAGCAGTAAAACCGCACAAGACTCACATTATCCCGGACGTTGAGGTCAGCTCCACTGGAATGTAACAGCTTAACTAGCTCCACGTGCTTGTATTCTGTAGCCCAAATCATTGGGGTCCAGCCTCCATCATCCTAGGGGAGAAGTAAAGAATGAGGCACTGGGAACCCGCTTGTCTGTAGTTAGAGGATCGGTCTGATCAACATTACAGTTTTTTTTGTTTTTTTCCAATGATATGGCATCAAATCCTCATCAATGGGCGTGGATCTCTAGGAGACCACTGCCCCCTAGAATGAAGGAATACAAAGCAGCGCCCGATCGGGAAGCTTTCTAAGTGTCGATCAGACATTCAAGGCATATCTTAGTCTACTGATAAAGGGCATCTGTCATTAGATCTGTACCTATGACACTGGCTGACCTGTTACATGTGCGCTTTGCAGCTGAAGACATCTGTGTTGGTCCCATGTTCATATGTGCCCGCATTGCTGAGAAAAGTGATGTTGTAATATATGCAAACGAGCCTCTAGGAGAAACGGGGGTGTTGCCGTTGCTCCTGGAGTCTCTGCAACCGCGGCACCCTCTGCACTTTGATTGACAGGGCCAGGGGTGATGATGTTTTGCAATGCGGGCACATATGGACATGGGACCAACACAGATGCTTTCAGCTGCCAAGTGCACATGAGACAGGTCAGCCAGATGCCCTTTAAAAAGGTGACCATGAATAATAGATGAACGTCGATAGAACCCGCCGACCATCTAATGTGTATAGTGGTGTCCTGACTGTCAACCGGTGGCAGATTTTTTTTCTGGGAAAAAAAAGGGTAGGTCAAAAGTCGTCTCAAGAAGTTTTGTGTTGCTGCGGCCAATTTCCAACAGTCATGTTGGATTTCAACATGTCGATCCTTTATTTTCACGGGCGATAAGTCGCCAACAAAGGTGTCCATCAGCAGCTCCCTAATGAGAACACATGCACGCTCAGCCGACAGCTATCTGAGGTGCACTGTCACCTTTAAGGATGGTAGCAAGTAAACATATACCCCCATCCACAGGGCAGGGGATAAGTGTGCTTGGTAGGGGTCCGACAGCTGGAACCCCCCTCCGATCTCCCTATACAGGCCGTATTGATCCATCCTATGGCCCAAGTTCTCTTAAATAAAAAATAACCCATCTGAATGGAGTCACAGATAACACACTGAGACAGTGATACCGGATACCTGGGGGGGACGACACATAATAACATCTTAGATATGCAAATCGAAAGAAAAGTGGTTGGAGGACCGATTGTGGCACTGTGGGTGTGATTCTAAATGTCTCTGCAGGCAATCACTTGAAGAATGGAAAGTGTCATTTTGCTGAACAATTGATTGCAAGATAATTACAAGCAGACAAAAGAAGGTAAAAGGTAAAACAAACAAAAAAAAAAAAACGGCAGGCGGTCTCACGTGAGTGGCAAACCGTGGAGTCATCGCTTCCGCAACTAATAAGATGCAGGTAACCTGAGCGGCATCTTATTAGTGGTAGATACCCTGAGGAGTTACCTGGCAGCTGACATCCATTTGATCGCTGGTGAGCAGGTACTTCACCATGTCGTAGTGACCTTTCTTTGCAGCCAAATGCAAACCGGTGGAGCCTTCGGCGTCCTAAAACAAGAAAAGGGTGTGTACAATGATGGGGATGGTCTCTTACGACTGGGAGCAATGGGAAGGCATAAAAGCACAATTTGGCAACATGCAATTCAGCCGTCTAGCTATACAATATACACTCCCATAGTGTGACGGAAATTATGGGAGGGGGTCACCAACTGAAGCTTCTGCACCAGGACCCTGTAAGCTTGACAGGTCTTTTACCTTGGGGTCCAGCAAAGCTCCGGCCTTTACCAGATACTTCGCAGTTTCCAGGTGATTGTTCTCGGCAGCATCCATCAATGGAGTCCGCTGATCCTCAGAGCAGTTATCCAGGTTTGCTCCGGCCTGCAAGAAGAGAGGTTCAATTAATGGAGATTTTCCAGTATCACCACAGTCCCTGAATTGACCACTGTCTCCACACTCCATCTGGGCATGACACTGGCTCTTTAAAGTGAATTTTCACCTTTATTTTTTTTATTATGTCAACTTTAGATCTAACCAACCTAACAAATTAGATCTGTTCTGCTTTTCTGATTCAAGACTCAAATTCAACCAGCCTAGGTGAAAGGATAACATTGTGGCAACCCAGTGTGGCCACTAGAGGGAGCTCACTGCATACATTATCATCTAGTTCAATGGGTAAACAATATGCGGTTAGACGGGAGAACGTTATTAACATTATGTAGGTCTCCCTGTTACAAGAGTGACCGCTATGAAGACATTCAAACATGTCATCAAGGGCAGGCAGTCACGTTACATTACACAGTCTGATTCTCTAACATTCGAGTTAGTGGCAGAGCAATCAGAACAATGACGGCAACCGGGCGCTCACCTGAACAAGCAAGTGGCAGATGTCAGTGTGTCCCATCTCTGCTGCAGCATGCAAAGGGGTCCTCTTACCATGCTGCTCCATCTTAAAGTTGGGGTCGATACCATCCACTTAAAGAGATAAAACAAGGCAGCGTTCAGTCAAGATGCATACTCCACCCCAACCATAATTTTTTTCCAAAGAACTTTACTTGAAGGGGTTGTGCAAGAACGTAAAGGGAAGATTACTTACATGCTTCCTGGCCCTGGCTCCCCATTCCTTCTCCTCCCAGGCCTGCGATGCTCTGCAGGACTCCTTCAATGTAAACATCCGGCCTGACATCAGTGATTGGCTGCGGCGGAGTCATCTGACCAACATCTGCGATTGGCTGCGGCGGAATCATGTGACCAACATCCGGCCTGACATCAGTGATTGGCTGCGGCGGAGTCAAGTGACTATTTGTAATGACGTGAGGGGACCAATGTCATACCTGATGTTTACATTGAGGGAGCCCAGCGGAGTATCACAGGCCTGGAGGAGAAGGAGAGGGGAGCTGGCACTGGGAAGAAGGTTAGTAATCTTCCCTTTACAGGTTCGGTGGAATAACCCAACCCCCCCCCCCCCCTTCCTTACTCTTTCTCATACAGACTCCAAATCCTCTGCATAGACAGTTGTAAAATAAAAATCCTTCCTACCAGCAGTCTCCACCAGGGGGAGCTTAGGAGCTTCATGCATATGGTTACCACATTGATTGCAATAATAAATCAGTATGCAGTGAGCTCCCTCTACTGGTGGCTGAAGGCAGAATATTGTCTTTTTTAATCTATGTTAATGCAGAAGATTTGGAGCGCTGTATCAGAAAAAGAGGAGCTATGGCTGCTATAAAGATATCATGTTGGAGGATTCTGCTGACGAGTGGCTGCTGATGGGTAAGAAGAATGAGAGCAAGCCAATAACTATTTCATAACTCCTATATACCAAACCAGGACGCTGTGATATGTATTACATAAGAGAGTCATTCTGGATTACGGGGATGGGGGGAGGACAGCCATTATGTTATACATGGCAGCACTGTAAGCAGCTCCTATACTGTACGACCCTTTTCATTCTCTCCTTGCAGCGCATCACCCCCAACAGGTTAATGCACACAGGTTGGAGAATTTGAACATGGTCACAAATCAATCTACCCACACAGTGCCAGGAAAAGGAGGACCTCAGATGAAGGAGTCTCTTCCCCAGCTGGGTTGTTAGGTCAGCCCCTGGCAGTGTTCAAAAGTTAAATCTCCGGCACATCTGAAATTCTCTTTTATTTCTGTGCTGCAGCTACAGAGACCTCATTAGCAGGCGGAGAATACTGCATACATCAGCACATCCCTGTGTACTCTCCGGCCTAGAATAGGCAGCAGCCCACGTCTGTATACGTCTGCAGCTTGGGGAATTCAGAATGCACTATATCCAGGAGGCTGGCAGAGCAACAAAGGGTTACAGACATCTACTGACAACCTGCAGGACGTCTGAAGACACCAGAGTGAGGGTCATGATGAGGCGGCGGGCTTCATGGTCTCAATAGCTCTGTCTAGTAAAAGTTTGTGCAGCAATATTCACCTTTGCTCACATTATTGTCTGTGCCGCCCGAGTACACAAGGTCCACAGCAGCCTTTAGACCGAATCGTTTGTCACATATTAAAATAGAAAGGATCTAATTTCAGTTACAGCGCCACCACTGTCCGTGTCTGGCATTGCAGCTCAACCTTACCAACAAATATGTTGATATCTGGACAATTGGATTTCCACCTGCCCAATTCAGGTGTCTGGCAGAGGCTCATTCCCTCTTAAAAAATGGTGCATGCTCAGCCAAGTAGAAAGTGTATGTTAATAGGGGTGGGGGAGTCAGTAGAAATAGCTGCCAAACCGCCAACAGCTAGCGAAGGCTACTTTTACATTTGCATTTTTGCCTGATCCGGCAGGGATCAGCAAAAACCCTTCAGTTTTTGATAATAAAACCGGCTGCATTTGTTATGAACAGATCAGGTTGTATTATATTTAAAATAGCAATGGGTGCTGAATCTGTTTTCTACAAGCATTTATTAGGGTTGTCCAGAATTAGGAAAAGGGGCCCATTTTATTCCAGGAATCATGCCACTCCTGTCCATGCACTGTGATTGGTACTGCAGGTATTCACTTAAATAGGGATCATCTCTAGTATGAGCTACAACTCATCAGACATCAGTGGCACTCTTACTAGGAGGTAAAAATGGCCTGAGTTTGACTCTGGAGACACAGCATGGACTCACCAAGCATCATCAACACTTTCTGCAGTTCGCCTTGTCTTGCAGAGAAATACAGCTGCTTGGGATGGAAGCGAAGTTTCTTAGGCCTAGAAATAGAGGAGACATTGTCTCTGTGACAAGTCAAAAAGAATATATATGTAAATGTGACTGTAATGAGCATTAATGCAGAAATGTACAGAACAATAAAACATGAGAGAAGTCTGCTCACTTTTCTGAGTCCAGTGCAAGTAAAGCACTCTCCAGAGTCTCCTTCACAGGTCCCTGAGACAAGACCGGAGATTTCCCCGCGGCGTGAGCTTCTGAGACTTCGCAGGACTGAGGAGCGGGCACGTCGGTCTTTGAATCATCTTCTGCTTTCTGGGCTGTGAAATCACTATCGAGAAACACAAGGAGACAATGCGTCAGTAACAGTCGCTGACTAATCAACTACAGAATACTGCTTGGGTCGTCAAGCCTCGGAACCTGCAAGAAACGTCACCGATTGTCAGACCCCAAACCCAGAAATTTGCCAAAGACAAACATAGAAAGCCCTGATGTAACCCTGAAGTGTGACGAGCTATAGAAAGGATTGCACAAACTGCTGCAAATGGCTGAACTCGGCCAACCATGCTGTTCAATGTGACACGTGGAAGAGGAGTTTAAATCCACAAGGTCCACCCCCTTAAAAGGGTTGTCATGATGTCAATCCCTTTTCTAAATGCTGAAAGGACATGACAGAAGAGGGGCCCATAGCTTAGGAATCGGCCCTAGCAGCCAGAGCACCTCTCTCTCTGCTGGCCAATCATGTATTAAATAACTAGCCTTTGATTTATATGGCCAAACACGTCTCGCACTGGCAAAAAGAGCCAGTCGCAGGTTAGAGAAGATGGCCCTTTATAAAGGGTCTGTCTTCGTGCGACAACACTTTCAGATCAGAATTAAGAGCTTTAACGTTTTATATTAAAGGGGGTTTCAGGTTGTTTACTATTGATGACCTAGCCACAGGATAGATCATGAATATCAAATCGGCGGGGGTCCAACACTCGGTACCCTGATGGCGCTCACCACCATCTCGCAGCTTACCAAGCACAGTGCTGAACATTATATAGTGGCTGTGCTTGGTATTGCAGCTCAGCCCCATTCACTTGAATGGGACTGAGCCGGGCCTGGGCCATTTGATCAAGGAATGTGACGTCGCTGGCCTAGCTTCAGACAGATGATCGGTGGGGTTGCTGGGTGTCAGACCCACACCGATCTGATGTTTATGACCTATCCTGAGGGTAGGACATCTGTGCCCTGGGATAGCAATCACCTCTCTGTTGTAGTGTCCGCTTGACCCTCAGTCTGGACGTCTTCTGTGGGAGCATCGGCCACAGTACACACAGTAGAAGTGGTATCTGCCTTCGCGATGGTGACCTCTTTAGCCTTGGAAATCTCTTCCCCGCAGTGTGGACAGTAGCTGGCATTGTTGACTTGAGTGGCGCAAGGCTTATGGAATCTGTGAGAGATGCTGGTTTCAGGCTGGCACTCCATGAACGTGCCCTGAAAAGATTTAAAAATGCAAAATTAAGTACACTTGTGTTACAATTATCAGAAGTCACCGCATGCGTTACCGGCAGACGCCTCTATCTCAGCAAGGTTCCTGCCACATAAATACAGCCGAGCACCGCAAGTGCCTATATGCCTAGAATTATTAAACATTTTCTTGTTGCACATACTAATTAGCGAGGACATAACATCTCTCATGACTCTCTATAATACGCTGTTCCTCTGTTATTCCTGTGGAAAATGTGCCGCTACCATTCCCCCGACAGACTGCGCACGGATTTATTGAATTGTTGATTTGTATGTATCGACAATGGACACACAGACATCCTGGTGGCTTATTTGCTTGAGAATAAAAGCATCAGGTGTGTTGAAATCCCACGGCCTGATCATTATCTCCCCGACATTGCCCTCAAGGGAGAGTCAGCAGGCCCCCTTGCCTATTAGATGGTCGGTCAAATGGATATGGCAAGTCAGAGTTGTAAAGAGCCCCATCTGGTTAAGTGGTTTGCAAGTGGCTGGTTTAGGAATGGGGGGGGGGGGGGGCGAGGTAATGGGGAAGCAAATTCACTTTCCCAAGCTAAATGGTCCCTTTGCTCTAAGCCATAGTGGGAGTCATAGTGATAAGACCCCGCCAATGGGATATCAACACAATGCTCAAGGATGGAAAGCATAACAGAATAGATATAATATAGATCAGCAATGCCCAACCTGCGGTCTTCCAGCTGTTGTAAAACTACAACTGCCACCATGGCCTACTGTAGGCTGAAAGCTATATAGTCTGTCTGGGCATGCTGGGGGCTGTAGTTTTGCAACAACTGGAGAGCCGCAGGTTGAGCATGCCCGATATAGATGAATGTCAGAGTTGCACCGGCTATAGAAATATCAATACTCTTTCAACACTTTGATGCCCGGTTCAGTTCTGTAACTGAAATTATTATTATTATTTTTTTTTTAATACTATACAGCGCCTTCGGACAGTGTAGTAGCAGTTCCGATTAGAGAACAAGGGGCACGCACAATGCGGCTCACACCACATTCTTATCAGAGGCCATCTGTGGCAGTGTAGAAGGAAGGAGAGCATACCTTCAGACTGATGTGGCCGGCCACTGCCACCAATAAAAACAGTAGGTGAACCGGGGGGGGACGGGACATTGTTGAATGCCTGTGCGTTGCACATACAGAGCTCTCCGCCAGGTGCATGACAAACACACACACATGTATTCTCTGTAGATGTTGCTGAGAGTCGTGGTACAGCCATGTGTTTTTAGAATGCATGGTGCAGAGCTGTGTGCGTTACTTGCACAGTAGAGACCATACATGTGAGCAAGCTGCAGACCTATGTTAAGGTGATGTATTATATGACTGGACCTTGCAGAGATCCGTGCATTGTTAGGCTCCATTCACACGTTTGCAATTTCGTTCCGCATTTTGCGGAACAGAACTGCGAACCCATTCATTTCTATGTGATGTGCTGCCCGGACACAGAATTGCGGATCCGCACTTCCGTTCCACTCAAAAATAGAACATGTCCTATTCTTGTCCGCAATTGCGGACAAGAACAGGCATATTCTATTAGTGCTGGCAATGTGCGGTCCGTAAAATGCGTAACGCACATTGCCGCTGTCCGTGTTTTTACGGATCCGCAAAACACGTTGCTGACGTGTGAATGGAGCCTTAGTGTGGCCACCATCCAGCACTCACCCTCCAACAGAGCCAGATTCAATATGGACCGCTGGCTGAAGACGGAAGGCCCCTGATGATGGATATTATATAAGGGTGTTCTATAGGACGACGTGTACTGCTGTATTGTGCCTCACTGTCCTGGGTATGTTGTCCCCTTTTTGGGGTTATGAAACACTCTATCCCTGACTCAGGGAGGGAGGATGGAGAATAACTGGTGCAAGCGAACGGTTCTGCTGTGTTCCGATTAGGTGCACCGCGACTAGAGCATAGAGGAACATAGCAGTTAATGGGACTCATTACCCCAATGTTTCCATTATGTGAGATTAATGATGGGGTCACCTAAATTAATGTGAGGCACATGGTGTTATTACCTTAGTTCCTCCATGCGTCTCAAATTAATAGTAAGTGACCCCATCAAGTAAATTCTCACATAATGGGCAACATAGGGTTAATGTGTGGGTATTACATATTTTTTTTGTTGTATTAATTTGGTATTGAGTACTGCAATACTTTTTACATGGTACTGAAATCGGAGTTAGTTCGGTTATCGTGACAGCCATAGAAAAATGTGCAAGGCGAATTTGTGACAAGTCGAAAATGAACAGGAATGGCTTTTGTCACACGTACTGGAAAAGATAACCATTCCACCCAACTGCAGATTAGCCCCAAATAAATGGGAATAATCCTTGTGCAAAAATACAAGCACATCTGTGACATGAATTCTAGTGTCAACTTGGGATTTTTTTATGCAGATCCACTTACAAATACATGTCGGATTTTGTGACGTGTGAACATATAAATTTTTGATAAGATACAGATTGGATGAACATGTGCAGACAGGTGTTCTTTTTAAAAACACATCGACTTACCGCTGTGCAGAAGTATCCACATCCAGGACAACACTGGTGCTTCACCATCTTGCCCCTGTGGTCCTCGCACAGTACCAGATGGTGCACTTTATTAGACGGTCTCATCAGCTCATACTTGATGACCTCTGTCGTACACCGGCTCAGCTGGAATGGAGAGAAAACACAGGAAAGTCAGACCTTTCATATGGCACCCACGGCATTTACCCTTCGCTTGCCTCCTAGAGTAGAAGTACCATATTGTTGTACCCCTTATAATAAACGTGTACAGAAAATCAGGCTCCTAAGCAGAGATCTCCGCTAAGAAATACATGCAGAGCTCACAAGGTCACAGCTTGGAAACCCAACTTCAACATACACCATGCAGGCTTAAAAAACAGTAGGTCTGGGGGATTAATGTTGGGTGCATTGTGACAAAAAACATTTAACGACTTAGGCTTCTTTCTTATGAATATGAAAATATCCTGGAGGTCCCGAATACTAAAATGTAATAAACTCGGAAATTCCTCTTCAGACACCCGCTGATCCGAGGTTTAGATTCTGATACAATAACGTGCTGTCCATAGGGACCAAAGATCCCAAGGCGACCAATTATGGTGATGTCATCATGGACAAACATCATCATGCCAGAATCTAAGCACTGAGGCGAGGAGATCTAGTGGAATCCGTCAGCAGGAGACGGGAGTAAAAATTCTCATTCGCAATGAGGCCTGACCTCTTGGTCTGTGCTCTCGACGGCCATGCAGCGATCTTCAGCCGTAGCGGTCACTTCGTCTTCTTTGGGAGTTTCCATTCGGCAGCTACAAAGGGGGATTCCTTGAAGACCATCAACCTCTGTAGTTTCGGACCCATTAGAAAGACCTAAAGAGTAAAATGAAAATGAACGCTATTGTGTGGACCCTCGGGCAAGCGCCATTGTTTAGCCATACCTCAAGGGTGATGCATGGAAAGCATGAACCACTGCAGCTCCTAAGCTGGTACTGAGCTGGGACCTGACATCTAGACACTTCACTCCCTGCCATCATCCAAAACAACGCAGAGACCCCCATCTGTATTATTGTCCACCAGTGTCCCCAACGTCTAGGACAGTACTATATTCTTTACATCGGGTTCATGACTCTCCCCTTCCCACAATCCCATTAACTCTAGTCAGACTTGTGTCTGCGATAGCAGTCATCTTTGCTGGTTCACCTATCGGGACCTGTGTGCGGGTCAAGAACCTGAAGAGAAGAGGAAGGGGGAGCGAGTAGATATTTAGGCCTTTTTTTTTCTTAATTTAGAAGTCTTTTTTATTTTTATTTCTATAGGCGTCTGGTCTGAGGTCTGATTTACTTTTGAGTTAAGGTCTTGCTCTAGGTTCTGAATTAAATTTGGGGGTCTGCTATACGGCTGGAATTGATTTAGGGGTCTGGTCTGAGGTCCAATTTAAGATCTGGTCTTGGGTCTGAATGAATTTTGGGATCTTGTCTGGGTCTGAATTAATTTGGGATTTGGTCTGAATTTATTTAGGGTTGTGGTCTGGGTTCTGTATCAATTTTGGATCTGGCGTCAGGTCTGAATTCATTTTGGGATCTACTCTGAGTTCTGAAATAATTTTTTGCTTGAGGTCTGAATTAATTTTGGGGTCTGATATGTGGTCAGAAATCGTATATAGGGTCTGACCTGGTGTCTAAATTCATTTAGAGGCCTGCTCTGGGGGGGTCTGAATTTAAGGCTCTAGTCTGTGGGTCTGAACCGGGGCCTAGATTAATTAATTGGTTCTGGTCAGGGATCGGAGTCTGTTCTGAGATCTAAATTAATTGTGGAGTCTGATGTCTGTGGTCTGAATTGATTTCACCGTTTGGGCTCAGTTACAGTTACATTCTGTTTCTAGTAAAGTAAGGTATAAGCACCAGCACTTTGCTAACCTTTTGTAAAACATTTATTGGTATGAGCTCCCAGAAAAGGAGATTTTTGTGAAACTCACCTGTAAAATCTTTTTCTCGTCTTTTCCATTGGGGGACACAGACCATGGGTATAGCTTAGAGGTATTAGTAGGAGGGACACTACAAATGAAAGAGCTCCTCCTCCTCGGGCTATACCCCCAGACTCCACCAGGAGGAACTCAGGCGTTGCACAAGCAGTAGGAGAAGGAGCAAGAAAAAATCATGGAAACCATCGGACCAAGCCATAAGGTCCAACCAGAAACAGAAAAACTGAACTAAAGACCCCTCCTGCAACAGGAATAATGGGTGGGAGCTGTGTCCCCCAATGGAAAAGACGAGAAAAAGATTTTACAGGTGAGTTTCACAAAAATCTCCTTTTCTCGTGCTTTTTTCCATTGGGGGACACAGACCATGGGACGTCCAAAAGCAGTCCATGGGGTGGGAAAAAATACCAGCACCGCCAGGAGGAACGCCCCAACGGTCAAACAGGAACCACAGCCTGCAAAACCCTGCGGCCAAAGCCGCATCAGCCGAAGCCAGTGAATGCAACTGACAAAAACTTGCAAAGGTATGCAAGGACGACCAGGTGGCCGCCGTACACAGCTGAGACGCAGAGGCACGACTGCGTCTTGCCCAGGAAGCCCCCTCCGCCCCAATGGAGAGAACGGCAATTCTAGCCGGGGGAACTCCACCACAAGCGTGACAAGCCGCGGAAATAGCCAAGCAGATCCAGAGCGCCAAGAACGGCGGACGGAAGCAGTAGCCGCGAGACACACCACCAGGACCCGTACAACATCCAGGGAATGCAGAGTGCATTCCTTGGGGTTAGCCGGAGAAGGACAAAAGGAAGGCAGGACAAGATCCTCATCAAGGCGGAAGGGAGAGACCACCCTGGGCAAAAAGAAGGGGACTGGACGGAGCACAACTTAATCCTGGTGGAAAACCAGAAAGGCTCCTGACAGGAAAGAGCGGCCAGCTCCGACACCAGTCTGACTTAAAAGCTTGTGATGGGACGTGAACTCACAGCCACTGCATAATAGCCCAGAACTTTAATCACTACGCTATGTAGCTGTATCAGAAGCTATGGTCACAAGGAAGTCCAGATGGGAACAGTCAGAGAGACCCTCCTCAAAGGCTCGAAGGGGGCCGACTGCAGAGCGCGCAGAACCAAATTGAGATCCCAAGGAGACAAAGGGGGAACATACGGGGAACCGAATGCGCCACCGCCGAAGAAAGGTCACCACCGGACCCTTAAGAGCAAGGGACCTCTGACGGCCCGCGCCGAAACCTGACCTTACAGGGAACTAAGCGACAGTCCCTGCACAAGCCCAGACTGAAGAAAAGACAGTACCATCAAGATGGAAAACCGAAGGGGAGGGAACCCCGAACCCTCAAAAAAGGATAGGAAGGCCATCCAGGTACGATAGTAAATCCGGGAGGAAGAAGACTTCCCCGGACTGATCATGGTCCTAACCACTGAATCCGAGAACCCCATCTTTATCAGGATGGCGGTTTCAACAGTCATGCCGGTAAACGAAGAGACCGCAAATTCCGGTGGAAGAACGGGCCCTGAGACAGTAGGTCCTGTCCGTCGGGAAGAGGCCATGGGGCGTCCGCCAGCAACCGAGCCACGTCCGAAAAAACCACGCGCGGCGAGGCCACTCCGGGGTGATGAGAACGGTCGGAGTCCCTTCCGCCTCGAACTGGCGTAGACCCTTTGGTAGGAGAGGAAAACAGAGGAGGCTGAAGTCCTGCCACGGAGACACCTGCGCATCCATCCGTACGCCTCCGGATCTCGGGCGCGAGCCAGGACCACTGGGATCTTGTTGTTGAACCCGGACGCCATTAAGTCCACATCCGGACGGTCCCATCTGTGGCAGATTTCCTCGAACCCTTCTGGATGCAGAGACCACCCGCTTGGATCCACCGTGTTGTGGCTTAGAAAGTCCGCTGTCCAGTTGTCCACTCCTGGAATGCAAACTGCTGACAACACCGGAACGTGCGTCTCCGCCCACGTCAGAATTCTCTTCACCTCCTGCATCACCATCCGGCTGCGGGTCCCGCCCTGATGGTTGATATAGGCCACGGCCGCGGCATTGCCCGTTTGAACCCGCACTGGGAGGCCCGCAAGGAGAGAGGTCCAATAGGAGAGAGAGAGCGGAAAAAATCGCCCTCAGTTCCAGAAAGTTGATTGGAAGGCGAGACTCTGCCGCCGACCAAATTCCTTGAACCGTGCGAGACTGGAAAACGCCCCCCCCAACCCAGGATGCTGGCATCGGTGGCGGCGATCGTCCAGGAGAATGCGAGAAAGGAACTCCCCGACCTCAGGTTCTTTGGGAACAGCCACCAAGGGAGAGCTGCCCGAACCCGCTGAAAGGTAAAGGATCTCCTGTTGCGCCAGGCGAGTGTGAAACTGGGCATATGGAAGGCCTCGAAAGAGGCTACCATAAGACCCAGGACCTGCAAGTATTCCCGAATGGAGAGGCACGGGGAGCGCAGCAGATGCGACACTGCCCCCTGGACCTGGGAGGACTTGAAGGTTGGTAGAATACTTAGGCAGCCGAGGTGTCCAAAATCACCCTCCGGAAGGAGAGCCTCTGGGACGGGAAGAGGCAGGAGTTTGGGAAAGTTACCAGCCAGCCGAACCGTTCCAGGGTCTGAACAGTGATCCGGACGCTGTCCGTGGTCTGCGGTAGAGAGGGGGGCCTCTATCCGGATATCGTCCCGATAGGGCAGCAAAGGAATGCCCCTGGTACGAAGAAGCGCCATGAGCGGTCCAGGACCGTGGCAAGGACCCGCGGGGTGGTCGCCAACCCGAAGGAAGGGCGACAAACTGACAGTGTCGACCCATAATGGCGAAGCGCAGGAATCGATGGTGGGATTCCGCAATCGGGACATGTGATAGGCCTAGGAGCAGCAGGGCGGGCTGACTGGGCCCTCTAGTGCCGGGAAGGCTGGTGCAAAGGAAGGGCTCTTTGCGGGCGACCTGAGACCCCCGGCGGAGGAAGCAGGCGACGGCCTACCAGATGAGAAACGGCAAAAGGCATGCAGAGATGAACTCGTCCAGCTGATCCCCATAAGGTCTGGAAACCCCAAAGGGGAGATTAGCAAGGGAACGCTTGGTGGAGGCGTCAGCATCCCACACCTTCAATCAAATCTCTTCGCGCTGAGTGACAGAGATGGCCAACCTGCGGGCAAAGAGGGAAACAATGTCCCTAGAAGCTTCGCAAAGAATCTTAGAAGCCTGAGACATCTGGAGAACCAACTCCAGTGTGTTAGTAGCCGCATCTCGTACCGCCAGTTCCTGGTGGTGGTGTTGTAACCACACCGAGAGAGCACTGGCTACCCCTGCTGAGTGAAAGGTAGGTCACAGGGACGCGCTGCCAGCGAAAAAAGGACCTGGAAGAGAGTCTATGCGTCTGTCTACAGCATCCTGGAAAGAGGAACTGACTAAGACAGGAAGGGCCACATAATTGGCTAATCCGGCCACCGGAGGATCCACCTTAGGGGGAGGAGACACCTCTCCTCGCCGTCAGCAGGGAAAGGAAAGTATATTCATGCGCTGGGTGGTCGAGAACCTTATTAAGACCACCCCAGGCCCTGGACATGACCGCGGAAAAATCCCTCATGGACCGGGAACATGGTAGTCTCGGACTGCCTGGACGGAAAAAGGGGGAACTCCTGACCAGTGGAAGGAGGAGAATCCCCTTGGAGAATAAAGGTGTCTCGGACAGTCACCACTAAGTCAGCCACCCTGGTGGAGAGCTTAGGCGAGGGGTCCCGCTCCATGACCTAATCAGAGCCGGAAAGTCTCCTGCAGACTTGCGCTCCCTAAGGGAGGGGAGAGTCGCCCGAACGCGCCTCTAGACGAGGGGGGGGGGGGGGGGGGGGAAGAGCCAGAGCCATCCGAGGAGGGATGCTGCTGCTCACGCTCCCTGTTAGTAGTCGGGCGTCTTCTGTGGAAAACCACTTAGAGAGGTGGTTGGCGTCACAGGATTTGAAAATGCCCTATAGTCCAAAAAGGACCTGGCTCGTCCGAGCCGGATAATTGTCCTTCGGATTACTCTCCCTAGGGAGGGGGAAGAGCAGTCCGCAAGCGCCACCGGCGAGGTGAGGGGGGTGGAGAGACGGAGACATCCGAGGTGTGATGCTGCCGCTCACGCTGCCTCTTCGTAGTCAGTCACCCACTGTGGGGACCACTGAGAGAGATGGAGTCGTTAGCGCCACAGGATTAAAGGACATGGTTGCCTTGGCGACTAAGACCAATTTAGCGGCCGCGCTGGACATGGCAGATGCCCAAGCGGGGACCGCAGGCCCCCAGGGACGTGGAGGAGGGGTGGAGGAGGGGGGTAAGGCAGGGATGCAGGTAATACTTATCTGCTCCTGCAGAACTTCTCCTGCAGAACTTCTCCCTCGACTCCAGGACCAGCAGGGATGCACCTCATCAGGCTTCTGACTCCTTGTCCAGGAGTGCAGTGTTCTGGTGGAGGGTGGCAGCAGGAGACCCAGTAGCTGGTGGGATACCGGAGCTGCAGGTCGAGCCCGGATCCACTTGTCTTCTTTGGGGGGCAATGGAGGCAGCCAGGCAGCGTCCAAGGACGGCAGCGGGCATTCCACGGGGGACCAGGAAGGCGCCATGCCGACCTGTGTCCCCATCTAGAATAATATAAACAATTTTTGAAGGCTGAAAGGGGCTTTGAACTCAGAAAGCCTGGACATGGGGCAGCAGCAGCAGTACCACTGAGCTACCAGCTTGCCTGGCACAAAACGGAGTAGAGTGATGAGGAGCTGCACGGCCATGAGCAAACAGAGTCTCCGGTGTAAGGAGAGTCAGAGCGGCATGCCGAGGCTCCGCCTCCCCGAACGCGTCATTATGGCGCGAAAATATGCGCGCGTGCGAAAATATGCGCGAAAATAAGCGCACGCGCGAAAATAAGCGCACGCGCGCAGAAATAAGCGCGCGCGTGATTTAAACAAACACCACGTGGAGGAGCGGCCTGCCGGCGGGCGCTGAGGGAGCGCAGCAGCCAAGGCCCGACGAGAGAAGCGCTGAAGCCCACAGTTTAAGGGGGAAGAGATGCCAGTACTCCAGTGCCAAAATGAAGAAAGTGCCCCATCAGGATCCTTCTTCAAGTTCACCCAGGTAGCCACAGACAAATAGACACAGAGGGAGGGGGAGGGATTGGGCAACACTTATCTGCTCAGCATGCTCCCTCGATGTCCAGACCAGCAGGGATGCGCCTCTTCAGACTTCTGACTCCAATCCAGGAGAACAGTGCTCTGGAGGAGGGTAGGCAGCAGGCGTCCCAGCAGCTGGTGGGATGCCGGAGCTAACAGGTCGAGCCCGGATCCACTTATCTTCTTGGGGGGAAATGGAGGCAGCCAGGCAACGTCCCAAAGACGGCGGCGGGCACTCCACGGGGGACCAGGAAGGCGCCATGCCGACCTGTGTCCCCATCTAGAATAAAAATAACAAAAAGGAGTAGAATCAGAGAGTGTCAACCTCCTTCACCAGACACTAAGCAAAGACTGAGTTCCTCCTGGTGGAGTCTGGGGGTATAGCCCGAGGAGGAGGAGCTCTTTCATTTGCATAGTGTCCCTCCTACTAATACCTCTAAGCTATACCCATGGTCTGTGTCCCCCAATGGAAAAAAGCACGAGAAATTAGGATCTTTCCAGGGGTTCTCCAAAGTTTGGAAACCTTGGTCTAAACCCTACTAAGTCTAGCCATTTAGCTGATGCTTGACAATCCTCGTTCAGAAGTTTAGAGCGAAGGCTTTTGGGAAGAGCAACTGCAGACAAAGTGGGCATTGCATAATCCTGTAGTGCACCCCTGATGCATGGGCCCTGTTTAAATATCTCAATTACTGAAAATTCTCGCTCCTGGAATTATCTTCCAGCATTAGACATCTGCGATTAATTGGGGACATCTAACACAGAGGCTCATCCCTGGTGTTTTCAGCATGTGAGAGGTTACGTCTTACTGAGCCATATGCAGATATATTCTTCAGTGAGAAGAGATCATTTCAATCCACACTCCAATCTAAGATCCCGGGAAGGTACGAGGAGTCCAAATTAAGAAAATTCTCCTAAGAGGAGCGGAGAAGCGTCTCACGCTAGAAGTGCTGCACGAACAGCAGTGAATCGTGACAGAAAGAAATCATTCGGCCGGTTGTGTTAATTTATCCTCTACGTTAGAGACGGCCACCAGAGGGCATCACGGGAGAGTGCAATGAAGTGCACAAAGGAGATGAATGAAACGGCGAGCTGGAAACGGGCATAATTAAGAGCGCATGCCAAAGGCCTGGGAGCTGTTGCAGAAGTGCAGACGGCTGGCTCAACTTATCAGTCAGTTTTGCAGAGCAGTGTGAAGTTGACGCTGTCAGATTTAGGGGGGTATGCACGAGATGCAGTTTGTGCTGCCCCTTTCTGCTGTGCAATTCACGGAAGCAAGCAAGAACTGCAGCACAACCCCACTATGTGGTATTAATGCTGAATACATAAGCTAAAGGGAGCTTTCCTATCATAGACAGTGATGGCACATGAAATCAGTGTGTGATGCTGGAAACCTAACCAGTCCCTACGTGGATGGGCGTGTGGCCCCATCAGCTTTCACCAGACATCCCACATAAGATTGTTTTCCCTCTACCCAAGGAGAAGTGATATATTGTGTGGTAAAGAAGCATTACAGGGGAACAAATACATCATCTTCAACCTGACTGTCCATTCATCAGATATCCTGAACTCTCACCTTTAGACTGGGGAGACAAGATCTCTTTCACTTGCAGCTCCAGAGAGTCAAGCGACACTTCCGTGTACTCTGTGTTGGTGTCCTGGACGTCACCGTCACCAGCTATGAAACAGAAAAATGGGATTTGGCTTCAAGGGTGGGGCCCAACGTGTGCACTTAAGACTCAGGAAGGCTGTGTTGTAGCCCAAAACATCACAGTGGTGCACTTATGCCTTGTGTAAAATGAGCAACAGCACGTACATCTGGAGGGCGGTTTTCTGAAAAATGGGGGTCCGTGCATTAGTCAAAGCATCGTGATGTAACCGGTTCAGAAGGATGAAAGGGGTTTTATGCTTTTGGGTGCGTCCAAACAAACCTGGTCTAACCGAGTTGAAAAGTTGCCACTGGGATGGGAGCCCACCATCCCAGCAGGTATTAACACTGGAATGCTGTTGCCAATAAGAATATTTAATGGTAATAATTTCTATTAAATAATTTCCTATTGGGAGTGGATAACTTCAGGGCAGCAGAAAACCAAAGACACTCTGCAGCTACACCTGCACACATTACATGCGTAGTCCTGAGTCCAAAAGAACAGAATGAGGCTACATTTGTAGATCCACAAAACGCGAATACCGGCTATTTTGCATTCCACAATTTGGGGACCGCACATGGCCGCCGCTATCATAGAAAATGCCTTGGACATGCTCTATATTTTTTGCGGGCCGCGGAACGATGCGGACAGCATCGTTCCGCGGTGTGCTGTTCGCATCTTTTGGAGCCCCATTGAAATGAATGGGTCCGCACCCGTTACGCAAAATGGCGGAACGGATACGGACTCGTTCATACCGCCGCGTGAATGAGCCTGAAGGAGTGGGATTCTAATTACAGGGAGCCATTGTCCATCTGAAGCTCCAGATCTAAGTGGCAAAATACAGGGTCATATATGGATGCAGTTTCCATAGGTTTGAGCATCTAGTGTAGGATAATGACTGCAGGATGATTGAGATAAACATTTACGAGTGATCTCTGGACACTCAATGGAAATATGCTCCTAAAGACGCTTGGACATTAACATTTGCATGGACTGTAAAGAATGTCAAACGTCTGGAAACACAACAGCACCACCGCTCGACTGGACCTGCCCTCGAAGTGGCCAAAATAGCTATACAAACATTTCTTTAAAAAAATCTGTTTTAGCCCTGGGCTGCATGGAGACTTTTTTTGTAGGACAACTGATCGATTTTAACTATTGCGTTAAAAGGGATGTCTCACTTCAGCTAAAGGCATTTATTATGTAGAGAAAGTTAATACAAGGCACTTCCTAATGTATTGTGATTGTCCATATTGCCTTCTTGGCTGGCTGGATTCATCTTTCCATCATATCATACACCGCTCCAGGGGTTACAACCACCCTGCAATCCATCAGCAGTGGTCGTGCTTGAACACTAAAGGAAACCACACTGGCCCCTGTGGTGTCCGGGACCATGGGAGTGCACATAGACAAGCATGCGCAGCAGCTCCCATCCACCTTGTATCTGCGCTGCAGCGGTGGCTGATCCCCAGGAAACAAGCAGTGTATAATGTGATGGAAAAATGAATCCAGCCAGCAAAGGAGGCAATATGGACAATCACAATACATTAGTAAGTGCCTTGTATAAACTCTCTCTACATAATAAATGCCAATTGCTGACGTGAGAGAACCCCTTTAAGGTCCATTTACAGAGGCCGACACAGCAGGCAATCATCAGGAAGGAACCGTTCATTCCTGATTGCTTGTTACAGGAGCTGAAAGCTGCATTTACATACAGCAATCATCTCTGTTGTATGGGGATAAGCGATCGCTAGAGGGATCACTTGTCCCCATAAATATTTAATCTTTCTGGGCGGCACGATCTGCTGTTCAGAAATGACGATTTGGGTGTCTGCATCAGCGATGCTTTCACCAGATGAACAAGCATTTGCTCGTTCATCAGGTGATTGGTGGCACCTTTACACAGGGCAATTATTAGGAAGCAGTGTTCCTAGGAATGTTCCTTCCAGATAATTGCCCGTGTAAAGGGGCCTTTACAGCTGCAGTCCAAAGCAAAAAAAACTGAGCTGTATTCAATCTTGTGGACTGCAGCTGTCACTCAATAGTTAAAATCAATCAGCGGCAATACAAAAAGTCTCCATGTAGCTCAGGGCTAAAATAGCAACCTGAGATAAGGGTTAAAGTTTAACCTCTAGTTTTGGAAAACATCTGAAAGGTCATAGTGAGGCCCCACCATTTCCTCAAACAAAGGGGCACACAGATCTGGCCGCCTGATCCGCAGCATTCGTGTGCGGCTGATTCTCCGCATTTTTGCCGGATTGCAGACGGATATTATACTTAATGGGGCCGGTGAGCATTGTTTGTATCCGGCAATGCCAGATCCGGAGATGTGAAACTAGCTTAACTCATCCTCCAAACACTATTAGTCTGTACACAGCTCACCCCACTTCTCAACTGAGCAGGCCCGAATACTCACAAAGGGGTACTGAGAAACCCTGCCCCTTTGTCTCAGTGACTGGTGGGGGTCACCCAGACCCCCACCAATAATTTTTTTTGACTTGTAGCTTTTGTCCTGACAAGTTAGTTCCTAGGAATAAACGTCCTAACAAGCAGATTACTTTTTGTATGCCCGTCCCATGAAATGCTCATTACCAAGGGGTGGGGGGTTAGGCTTTGTTTCGCTTTGCCCTTTCGTCCTCTCGTTCTTTTTCATCCACGGACTATCGGCATGGCCTTTTTCCTTTTTCTGATTCTTCCTCTGTAAACTGGATTCTGAGCTCTACAATGAGAGATGCATCGTCATGAGTGCCCGAAACATTGAACCAGACACATCACATACAATATTAATAGGACTGGTGAGCGGTGCCACCATAATAAGCCCCTATAAGACCAGCACATTCATATACTCCTGGGGAAGCAAATGACATAAGGGGACAAATGTGCATCATGTATGTTGTATCAGTGACCTCTTCGCTGTTTCCTTCCAGACCACTTACATTGTTTTTGTCTTAAAAGACAAGATCAAGATCTACAATGGACTTTCACTGTAAATCAAGTCTCCTCATTACATACATTGGGCACATAATGTCATTATTTCCGGCCCACGTCCTCCCCACATTCATTAATGCTCACAGTAGGACGGGACGACTCCTTCACCAATAAATCAACTTGAAAACTCAGCTTATTAATGTCTATATAATGCACTACACTGAGTGCATGTCATTTCCTAATCCAGGGGTTGCTCATAAAACCAGATCTAATCGCTCTTCGTCTCATTAAAAGGGGCAGAGCCTGTATTGCGCTTTAGTGACCGAGCAAATTATTTTTGTGCATTTTTTTAATCTTTTAATTCCAAGAGCTATATACTTTTTTATTTTTCCGTTCACATAGCCATAGGAGGGCTTGTTTTTAGCTGGATAAGTTGTAGTTTATATAATGGCATCATGTTGGGGTAGAAAACGGCAGGTGAGAAGGTAAAAAAACAGCAATACAGTAAAAAAAAAAAAAAAAAAAAAAGTAAATTTTACTCCCTGGTTCGGTACGATTAAACAGATAATAGATATAGGTGTTTTAGTACTTTTACATTTTAAGTATTACTACTATTGTATTCCAAGACCCATTATTTTTTTTTCTTTATTTTTTTATTGACAGCTTGATTTTTGTAGCACATAGTTTTCACTGGTATCATTTTGGGGTACATATGAGGCTTTGACTGCTTTATATTGCATTTTTTCGGGGGGCAGATAAAAAAAAAAAAAAAAAAAAAAAAAAGATTCTGGCATTTTTTTTTTACAGCGTTCACCGTGCAGGATAAATTAGATGATAATTAGTGTTGAGCGAACGTGTGTTTTAAGTTCGACGTCTAAAGTTAGGGTTATCAAAGTATCCCCATTCTAAATTCTGTTATGGTCCGTGGTAGCGGAATCCATAACGGGATACTTCGATAACCCAAACTTTAGACACCGAACTTAAAACACAAGTTCGCTCAACACTAATGATAACTGCACTGAACAAAATGTAAACGCAACACTTTCGCTTTTGCTCCCATTTTGCATTAGCTGAACTCAAAGATCTGAAACATTTTCTACATCCACAAAGACCCATTACACTCAAATATTCTTTACAAATCTGTCTAAATCTGTGTCAGTGAGAACTGCTCCTTTGCCGAGATAATCCATCCCACCTCACAGGTGTGGCAGATCAAGGTGCTGATTAGACAGCATGAATATTGCACAGGTGTGCCTTAGACTGCCCACAATAAAAGGACACTCTGAAATGTGCAGTTTGATCACACAGCACAATGCCACAGATGTTGCAACGTTTGAGGGAGCTACATGCACACAACCGTATGTGTTTTGCGGTCCGCAAAAAACAAAAACGGATGACATCCACATGCCATCCGTTTTTTTGGGCGGATCCATTGTAACAATGCCTAAAACGTAAAGTATAAGACAAGTTCTTTTTTTTGTGGGGCTACGGAACGGACATACTGATTCGGATTGAAATGATGGGGATCTGCATCCTATCTGCAAAAAAAAACAAAAACGGAACGGACACTGAAAAACAACGTTCGTGTGCATGTAACCTTAGGCTACATGCACACGAGGGTAAGGGCTCCGTGCCCGTGCTGCGGACCGCAAATTACCGTGGGGCAGCCACATGTGGATCGAGGACCCATTCACTTGAATGGGGTCCATGATCCGCATCCGATGGTCCGCACCGCAAAAAAGTAGTGCATGCGCAACTTTTTTGCAGTGCGGAGGCACGGCCACAAACACCACAGAAGAACTCCGTAGGGTTCCGATCCGTGCCTCCGTTCCGCATCTCCGTGAATGGGTCCGCGATCTGTAATGCGGAATGCACACGGCCGATGCCTGTGTATTGCGGACCCGCTGTATGCGGGCCGCAATACGGCCACGGGGGGCACATGGTCATGTGCATGTAGCCTTAGACAAATTTGTGAACAATATTTGAGTGTAATGGGTCTTTTGTGTATGTAGAAAATGTTTCAGATCTTTGAGTTCCGTTTTTGCTCCCATTTTGCATGAGCTGAAGTGTTGCGTTTATATTTTTGTTCAGTGTATATGGCTTCGGTCGCTATATTAAATATGTGGAGGGGGTTATTTATTTTTATTTTTTTACCACTGGAACGCATTTTTTCAACAGAAATGGGTTTTTATGTTTTTAACCACGGCATCTAAGGGGTCAAGTGGCCAGACTGAGCACTTCGATCAGGAGCCTGGCAGTCGTAAGAGAGATGAGCTCTTGCTGGGTCTTTCGTGCAGTGCTTAAACTAGGCCACCGTAAAAAAGGCAGTGGCTGAGCCTAAGGTTCCTTAGTGACCACCGTAAGAAGGTGTATTAGTCGTCAGTAAGGGGTTAAACTTGTGTCTGATCTTTGGAAGACCGACTGCTGGGACGCCAAGTGATCACAAGAATGGGATACTAGGTCTCCACAAATTATTCCCAGCTGTCAGACCCCCACAGATCACACACTCATCCAATAGCCTGTGGATGGTATGTAAGTTTACAACTAAGCACCACCCCTTTTGCAGGACAACACATACATTATATCAGCAGCACTTACTAAATCTGATTCATCATCATCTTCTTCCTCCTCTTCCTCTTGGGACTCCATGGACTCAGCCTCCTCATCCACTTCAGATTCCATGTCATCCACCTGTATCACAGACACAGTTCATGGCATAACGGTAAGAACTAAATAAAAATGTCCTGGTCATGTCAAACACATTGCAGGCCAAGTTACTTTTAATAAAGTTCCATGGGCTGAAGCGATGTGTTACAGAGTCATTCCCCTCTAGAAGCGGTTTGTGGAGAATAAGGCACCACATGGTGGAGCCCCCCCATGCCAATATATTAATATCCGCTTATAAAAATACTAATAAATTATAGATTATAATGGATTGCATTTATTAGCACAATTATATAAAAATACTAATAATTTATAGATTATAATGGATTTCATTTTTCAGTACTATTATACATGGCATGCAGTACCGATGCTGAGCCTGCAGGTGTCACTGTTGCAATTGCAGTCTAGGGAAAGCGAGGGATGCTGAACCTGCGGCCCTACAGCTGTTGTAAAACTACAACTCCCACGATGCCCTTCTGTAGGAGGATAGCTGTAGGCTGTTAGGGAATGATGGGAGTTGTAGTTTTGCAACAGTTGGAGGGCCGCAGGTTGAGCACGCCTGCACTATACAGATCGCTCCACAAGCCGCAAACTGGTGACAACCTAGTCTAAGGCCTGTTTCACCCCTGTGACAAAGAGATCCGGCAGGGAACAGCCTACTGGATCTCTCTTCACTCCGGCATTGCCAGAAGCAACCGCATCGCCATCCGGCCCCATTCACAAATATGCAGAGAAATGGCTGGACAAATACCACTGCATACAGAGGTTTTCGGCCAGCCGCTTCTCAGCATGTTTTCGGCCGGATCTCCGCCGGTCCCCATTATACTGAACGGGGCCGGCGGGTGTCAGTCAACGCCCAGCATTGCCGGAGTCCGATATCTCCGGCAAGCTCTTCTCCTGCCAGAGATGTCAATGCTAGTGTGAAACTAGCCTAAGAGTCTCTGTTTTTCCTGCAGCACACAAGATTCGGTGGGTCCTCCCCTGATCCCGAGGTATGAGGCATTCATACCTTCTTCAGGCTGTCGGTCTCCGCTGTGACGTCTTTGGAAGCACTGTCGTCCTCTTGGTTTTCAGAGACACTTTGTTCCCCACTATTATAATCCTCTTCCTCCGGCTCCTCGGAGTATTCCTCTTCTGAATCCATGTCTACCATTTCTCCATTCATGTGAGGAGCCTCAGAATCCCTGTCGCTCTATGAAGGAAATCAGATACTACAATGGGGGCTTTATATTACAATGACCTGTTCAGCTGGGGGTAAGGGGGGGATTGCAGAAGCAGGTACAGACATTTATTTGTAGGGATGCTTCAACTTTAGGCAATATATGCTTAGGAAGTTTGCATGGGTCCTTTAGGAAAGTATAAGGACCGCTCCTGACTGCCAACACACTGGGGGCCAATGATTTATAAAGGCAAACGGGGTCCTGGCCCTAGGCCTGCTTCATCTTTGGGCATGTGTACAATACCCTAAAAAGATACCAGGGCACCCCCACTTCTATGCCTGTTTGGAAGAGGAAGGATGGAGAAGACAACAGCCCTCCTGGCACTGCCGGGAACCAGAAGATGAACTCCACTGTGCCCTGAGGTGAGCGGTGAGAAGATCCAGTGATCTCACCTTTGGACTCGAAGATGAATTTGACATGTTCTTGAACATCTCCAGGACCGTTCTCTGCTTCAATATTTTGGTCTTCTTTTTCGGGACCAGACTGTACGTTCCCATCCGTCGCTTCTTTTTCCGAGAGGCCGCAGAAGCTAAACCGCAACGAGACAGTACATTGGGTTATCATACCAGCTGGTGGTACTTGGGTCAGCAATCAAAGACACATTTAGACAGATGTGGGACATGAGTTTATGAGCATAGCTCCTCGTGCACGGTCCACATACAGAACAGAAGCGTGGACCCTCATACCTGACTGCGGCTTTGCTGACGAGACACAGCTCTGACCCTGAGGTAGAAGCTCCTGTGTTGTGCTGGACTGATGTACGGGCAACTGCTTCTCACTCTCCAAACCGTTTTTGGCAGCAGAGTCTTCCATGCTTTCCATCTGCTCTGACGACTCACTGGAATCCTTATGTACAGGCTTCAAGAAGGAAGAAGGAGGCCATTGTTATTACGAGCTATATCTGCAGCACTCTCCGTATTAGGGGTGGGGGGATGGTGGGAATTAGGCTGGCCATATACATAAGTAACCCATCAGCCAAACAGACATCTCCCCACACGCCCCAAACATAGGTACCATCTCTGCTAGGTCATCTTCCTTACCCAGTTGGTATAGGTTTCACTTCAAGCCTCTGGATCCTGGTGCAAAATCTCTAACAGCCCACCTCCACCTACCAAGTGTACTATGTGACAAGGGGGTCTGTGGGCTCGATCTGACACCCCTATTAGCTGTGCAGCAGCCAGAGGTGGTCAGGCCTATGGAACCAGCTGAGCGGTTTGGTCTACACTGTCCCCATAGGTCCAATGCAAGTGAATGGCAGTAAAGGCTGTATTATACTGGCCGATATTTCGGGCAAAAAACGCTAATGAGCGTTCGCACAAACATTCGTTAGCGATCATCTTGCATCTGCTGCAGATCGCATGCTTAAAAATCAGCGCTTGCCAGGCGGCAGATCGTGCTGTCTAGCAGCGATCGGCCGCTGGCAAACCACTAGAAAGCATGGGTACGAGCGATGGCATATACTGTGGAGGAGATTGTTGCATGTAATAGCAGCGGTCTCCTCCGCTAGCTAGCAGGCGATTACCGCGAGGGAGCGCTTCCCTCCCGACAATCTATTGCTGAACTTACTGTCTAATACAGGCTTTATAGAAGCGGCGTGGTGCAGTCCATTTGTCTGTGTCCACTGTTCCGACCACCTCAGGGTGCCACATCGGCAGAAGAGGAGCACATAACATGATCACTGTAGACACATACAGGACATCGAAGGTATCCGCTAAAAAAAGGTGCAAATTCAATCCTGCCTCCAAAAAAAGGAGTATGCCTTTAAGGTACTGTTTACATCTGAGCCCCCGTCTCAGACGTCATTGTTTTTTTTGGGAAGAATACTACTGCAGTGCAATCTTTCCTTCAAAATGATGGATGCCACCGCAGAACCCGACGGGCCCCCCCTTCTAAATCTCAATTGGGTCCATCACAGATCCGACAATCTATCATGGCTTCCGTGTATGACAAAACTGCATCTCAGAGCCTCATACTCTCCATAGTGTTAGTGCAAAGCCTGCCGTCTTACAATGGAGTGAAAATGGCTGGTACAAAGGGAGCTACCAAAAATGACCGAACTGTAGGACACGGGACCTGGACCTATGGTGGGACGGGGGTGGTCCGGTCGACCCTTCTCCACCTCTGGATTTCAATGCTAATTTTCTATATGGTAAAGTCCTGATACAAATTAGTTACTAGTGATAAGGTGATTAAAGGACGTCTGTCATCGCACATTGACCCCTCTAATAAAAAGCATCTAGAAGCTCGCTCTTAAAGGGGTATTCTATCTGGACATTTATGGCATGTCAAAAATGTCTAAAAGGTGCAGAACCTGCCCCAGGACATGCTCTCATCTAGAGAACAGGGCCCCGTCTTGCGCCACAGGTGGCTGAGACAGGGCAAATCTCTCAATTTGCGGTGGAGCAAATTGTTGAGATATGAGAAGGTCCCAGACAGGACAACCCCTTTAATACTATGCTTCAGTGGGTACTATTGGGGGCCAAACCATGTGACTGCAAACCCTCTTGGAACCCACTAAGGCACAATGCGCTAAGAGTATAACTGAGATGCCATTTATTAAAGGTTTTGTCTCTTCTTCCTGATGCTTCGTTATACTCCAAAGCTCCATTCACAGTTCTGCAAGCCTCAGAGCTGAAATCTTACACAGTTCCCTGCATGTTCAGTGCTTGCCTTAGGGCTGATTCACTTCTGCATTTAACTGATCCGGCAGAGGACCAGAGTTCACCGCATACAGCAACGCCAGACGCCATTGACTATAATTGGATTTCGAGGTGATCCATCTGCGTTCGGGCCTAAGCCGGACAAAAAGCTCTGCCTGCAGGACTTTTTCTCTAGCCAAAGCCGGCACTTATGGCGGAAGGTGGCCGGATCCCCACCATTATAGACAATGAGGTCAGCGGTGCACAGCCGTGTCCAGTTAATCGCAGATGTGAATCAGCCCTAAGCGACTGGACTCCGACATAGGCTAAAAGAACTGTCCCCTCAATGATAGTAGCCAAGCTAAATGGAGTGTCTGGAGCCATGCTTGGAGACTACTACCAATGGCAAACAGTAGATTCATGAATGCAGCTCTGAAGTAAACAAGTTGTAACGAAGGATTATTACTGGCTATTATATAGGTAAAATGGAGGACAAGCCCTTTAAAGGGGTTTTCCAAGACTTTTCTTCTGATGACCTAGACTATAGTTCATCAGTGTCTGATCGGTGGGGGTCCAACACCTGGGACCCCTGCCGATCAGCTGTTTGAGAAGGCACCGACACTCGCAGTAGGGCAATGGACTTCTCACAGCTTTCCCTAGGCCAGTGACATCACATTCATCAGTCACAAGGCCTAGTTGCAGATCAGCCCCATTGAAGTGAATACCAAGCGCGGCCACTATACAATGTACAGCGCTGTGCTTGGCGAAAGAATGCTGTGGCGCCACTGTGAGCGCGGATGCCTTCTCAAACAGCTGATAGTCAGTCCCGGGTTTCAGACTCCCACTGGTCAGTTAAAAAATAAAAAAACTGTCGGAAAACACCATAAGCAGATTCCGCTTCTAGAGGATCGGTTATCAGTAGAAAGGTCTCGGAAAACCCCTTTAAGATTTGGGCACAGAACACAGCACTGCCCACAGAGTTTCCCTATAAAGTTTAAAGGGTTTGGAAAGCCCCAGGATAACACAATGGAGAATGACAAGGTCTGAGAGTCCGCCAATATAGAATCCAAAACTGGATAAGGCAGACATAACAAAATAAATCACACACCTTAAAGGGGTATTCCCATCACAGACAATGGGGGCATATCGCTAGGATATACCCCCATTGTCTGATAGAGACGGAGCGGGGAAGGTGACGGAGGGCGCACTGTGACTGCGCATGTGCAACCCGCTTTCTATTCATTTCTATGGGGCCGCCAAAAATAGTCAGCCCTACAGAAATGAATAGGAGCGACGGCCGGACCAGGGGAAACACTAGCACCTCCAGCCACCACTCTCCCCACTCCGTTCTCGGTGTAGGTGCGGATCTACAGGGCAAGGTACATGGATAAACCTTCATGGCGTCTCATCTTACCGAACTGCAGGGGGACCTTGGCAGGGTTTTTCGCGCCCTGTGAATTTTCGAGTCGGACACAGAAGAATCCGTTAGCTTTGGGCTCTCGTCTTGAACTTGGTCTCCCACCTGAGGGGGAGAAGGGGCTGTGGGTACATATACATTGGAGGCTGCTTTAGTCTTGAGGGCAGATCCGGGAAGAGTCTTTGCAGCGTGGCCGCTTAGCGGAGAGGAGCTTGAGGTCCGTAATTGCTGTTGATGGCCAACAGATTTGTTTAATATATATCCATTGCTCCCCACCACAGAAGTCTGCATGGGACTGTTTATTTTCAGCGGGTGTTGTCGGAGGTCTCCCGGGTCTCTTTCACAGATGCCGTTCTCCGCCACCCAACAGGGTTTGTAATTAGGGTCCTGATTATGCAGTTTTGTGCTGTCCTGCCCACCATGTGGGGATACCGTGTGCTCCTTCGAGTCAGTTCTCTCGCAAGATCCATTAGTGTCGCCGACTTTTTCGGGCAAGTTTTCGTCCCCTGCCATGACATCTGTCACTAGAAAATAATTATGAAAGCATTAGTACTCCACATCCATAAGAACATACTGCGAGCCACGTCCTCTCTCACCCCTGTCCCTCAAGCATCACAAAAAAGGGACCAGAATTCAATCAATTTGGGATGGGGCAATTCCTCAGGGAAAACACTTAATTTTGGGTTTCATGTTCAGAATAAATTTTATTAATTTTAGCTTTTTACCTTTCAGTGGTTGTAATTTTTTTACTCAGCGTAGATATATGAGGCTTTTATTTATTTTTTACAAAACCAGTGGGGCTATAATACGAGGCTATACATTTATTGTATAGGCCAGGCATGCTCAACCTGTGGCCCTCCAGCTGTTGCAAAACTACAACTCCCATCATTCACCGACAGCCTACAGCTATCATCCTACAGAAGGGCATCGTGGGAGTTGTAGTTTTACAACAGCTGGCGGGCCACAGGTTGATCATCCCTGGTATAGGCAGTTATGCTAGAGATATCATCAGGATAAATCATCGATATCTGATCAGAGGGGGCCCGACTCCTGGAACCCCCGCCTCACGTTTATCGGTCTCATAGCCTTGATGCAGCTCAGTCCCATTCAGGTGCATGGGCCTGGGCTGCAATACCAAGCACAGCCACTATACAATGGACGGCACTGTGCTCAGTAAGCTGTGAGGAAGCCGCAGCGCTCACCGGAGCACCATGGCCTCTTCAAACAGCTGATCGTTGGGTTACCTGGAGTCAGCCCACAACAGATCAGATATTGATGATCTATCCAAAGGATCAAAATCCCGGACAACCCCTTTAATGTCTTGAGACATATATTTCGAGGCATGGGGCTGAGCTCAGAGGGAACTTCTAAGGTTTAGCAAGATTACCTGCAGTAAGCAAAAGGTCCAAGTGTTGTGAGGACTGAGAAGAGTTGCTTTACCTGTAATTGTATTAGGCCTCTTTCACACGAGCGTGACGGATTAGGTCCGGATGCGTTCAGTGAAACTCGCACCATTTTGCAAGCAAGTTCAGTCAGTTTTGTCTGTGATTGCGTTCAGTTTATTCCACGCGGGTTTGATGCGTTTTTTCACGCGCGTGATAAAAAAAACTGAAGGTTTACAAACAACATCTCTTAGCAACCATCAGTGAAAAAACGCATTGCATCCGCACTCGCTTACGGATGCAATGCGTTTTTCACTGAAGCCCCTTCACTTCTATGGGGCCAGGGCTGCATGAAAAACGCAGAATATAGAACATGCTGCGTTTTTCACGCAACGCAGAAGTGATACGTAAAAAACAAACAACCAACCATTGAAATGAATGGGTCAGGATTTAGTGCGGGTGCGATGCGTTCACGTCACGTATTGCACCCGTGCGGAAAAATCGCTCGTGTGAAAGGGGCCTTAGAGATCACAATCTCCTGCTCTGTCAGAGTAAGTTGATATATGTTAATAACTGCTGGAGTCCTTCCACAGTTCCTGGGTTATCTGCCCATACTAGGTTTGGACCTTATTCACGTCACAGAGATTCCCCGTCACATGACCAACCTCTGTCTCTCCCTTCAGTTCTCACATCTCTCAAGGAGCTAAACGCCAGAGAACCTCAGATCGCTGCCTTTACAGCGGGGATTGTTCTAAATCAGGCATGCTCAACCTGCGGCCCTCCAGCTGTTGTAAAACTACAACTCCCACAATGCCCTGCCGTAGGTTGTTCGGGCATGCTGAGATTTGTAGTTTTGCAACAGCTGGAGGGCCGCAGGTTGAGCATGCCTGTTCTAAATGCTTAGAGCTCAATGCCAGTAAGTAGGTCTAACTGCACCTCCCACGTCCACCCGGAGACGTCATCATGAACACAGCGCTTATTGGCGATTGCTTCGTTTCAACATTTTGGCTCAATACGAAGTAAACCGTGTGAACAGGGTATGACTTAAGCATGACTTCCATACCTTCTTCCTTGCTGTTCGTAATGTCTTTCAGCAGATCCTTTCTGGATTCCACTTTGCTTGCGCCAACCCGCTGAAAGAAAGGCAAAAGAAATATGTATTGTTATAAAGGTCAAAAAACAGATTGCTATTCCCACAGTAATGGGACATAAGGGGTGCTGACTCCGATCACGAGCCTCAAGGTTGCAAATATGTAAACTGCATCTGTCAGCAGTTTTGTCCCTATGACACTGGCTGACCTGTTAGATGTGCGCTTGGCGGTTGAAGACATCTATGTTGGTCCCATGTTCATATGTGCTCGCATTGCTGAGAAAATCGACTTTTTAAATATATGAAAATGAGCCTCTAGGAGCAACGGGGGCGTTGCCATTACACCTAGAGGCTCTGCTCTCTGCAACTGTGATCCTGTTTACACTGCCTGGTCCTGTCACAGTAGAGACGGCGTGGCAGTTACAGAGAGAGCAGAGCCTCTAGGTGTAACGACAACGCCCCCGTTGCTCCTAGAGGCTAATTTGCATATATGAAAAACTTCATGTTTCTATGAACATGGGACCAACACAGATGCCTTCAGCTGCCAAGTGCACATGTATCGGGGTCAGCCAGTGTCATAGGGACAAAACTGCTGACAGATGCCCTTTAAATGGACTGTTTGGTCCACCTCGAGTCCATAGGGGCTTCAGACTAAGAGCTTCTATCCTGCCCTGGTACCGTTAATCTCAGCCTTATACCAAGTCCCCTCAGACAGACAGACGTACGGTCTCCACACCAGACACTGCTGGTCTTTTATCTCCTGTATGACCAGCTTAAGAGACACTGGAAAATTAGTCATATTTTACCTAAAGTACAGTGGACTTTAGGAACAAGCTTCACCATCACAGCAGACTTGAGGTGCATTCACACTGCATTTGAAGGATACACCTGGCTCTTCCATAGGGCCCCCTCCAGGGCCGGTGCTACCATAGAGGCAAGGGGGGAAATTGCCCCCGGGCCCCCGACTTCTTAGGGGCCCCCAGCGCCGGCTCGGCCGCAACTACTAATTGAATAATTCTATTGTCAAGTGGAGGGCCCCCCCGCCGGGCGCCGCCGGCCGCTCACTCACCTGACTGTGCCTGCGCTGCGCTGCTTGTCTCTTCAAGAGATTCTAAAATGGAGCAGTGGCATGCACGGCACAGGCAGGCACGTGTAGCATCTGGCTGACGTACGTTGCCACAGGCTCCGCCCTCCGCCCTGGATTGAACTTGAGGCAAGGAGCAAGAAGCAATTAAGCAAGCAAGCACCATTGGCATTTGGCAGCCAATCACAGCCCAGAGCCCAGTCTGACTCTGCCAGCAGCGGCAGGGAAGGCCCGCCGCCCACAGCCAGAAGGCAGCCAGCCCACAGCCACGTTCCAAACTTCCACTGACTGTCTGGTAGGTTCATAATTCATTGGTTATATTGTTTTGTTGTTAATTAAACTGGATCAGATGCGACGGCACCAAAGGTCTAGGAGCACCGACTACACAGAAGGGACCCTGTCCAACCAAGTTGCTTGCCCTTAATGGCGCTTAAAGGGTTCTCGCTGCAGGGGAAACTAAGCATTACACCGAAATCAATGGGCCGTCCGCGCTGGATTCTCCGGAGCGACAGGTAGAAGGGAACCCTATAAAAGATTCATCGCCCATACATAAGGCATCTTAAGCAAACAACACCTTTAAGAAACGTTCGGCCCATCTATGACACGTGGTAGAATGATCCTTCTGGTCCCTTTAAATCGAGGCTCGAGATGGTGCCTCCTATCTGACTACAGCCCCAAAGATATCACATTACATTTTTAGTGTTTGATGCAGACGTAAGCTGCAGGTTGAGGTATGGCCCACGGCAGGAGCTGACTTGCACAGTCCCCTAGGAGAATTATTAGATACGCGAAATTCAGATTACAAAGAGGAGCACCAAGGGGGCAGCTGCTTCTGACTTCCGCAACGTTCGGCAGCAAAAAACGAGGAACCTCCCATTAGCGTAATAGAGGAATCGTACAGTATTGATATTTCTCATGGTGGCAATGCTTGGCCTTGTAGTGCCTCAAACTGACAGACAGATCGGATCGGTGGGGGTCACTGGGACTTCTATTAATCAGCTGTTTGAGGTGTTAGCGAGCTCCTGTGAGCGCCACGGCCTTCTCTCAGCTTTCCTTAGGCCAATGACGACACATTCATCGGTCAGGTGGCCTAGGCACAGCTCAGCCCCATAGATGTGAATGGGACTGAGCGCGATACTAATGCTGGGCGCTGTGCTAAGCTGCAAGAAGGCTGCGGCGCTCACAGAAGCATCGGTGACTTCTCAAACAGCTGATCAGCGGGGGTCATCGGTGTTGCACCCCCACCGATCAGAGACTTATCCTGAGGATAGGTCATCAGTAAAAATATCTAGGAAAACCCTTTTAACGAGGTTCAGATCTAAAGAAAAAGAGTAGATCTGTTACAGGTGGGCAGGTCCAGCAATCCCCTAGTCCAAAAAGATAGACGAAACCGGCTGAGGAACGTGTTATAAATGCACTGGATCACTGCCCGATGGGAGGGGATGTGTCACTGGTGGTGTCATCTCGATGGTCAAGGGGTGAACAAAATGCTGTAGAGCAGGGATCGGCAACCTTCAGCGCTCGAGTGAAACTACAGCTCTCAGCATACTACATCCACTTCTATTGGAGTACCTAGAACAGCCAAGCAAGTGTGCATGCTGAGAGTTGTAGTTTTAACAACAGCTGGCGTACCAGAGGTTACTGACCCCTACTGTACACTTTAAAGGGGTTTAATACTGTTGACCTATGCTCAGGATAGATCAATATCGGATTGTTGGTGGTTCGACACCCGGCAACCCCACCGACAAGCCGTCTGAAGAGGCCCCAGTGCTCCGGCCTCCTCAGCTCACCAAACCCAGCACCGTCCATTGTATAGTGGCTGTGATGGGTACTGCAGCTCAGGCCCATTCACTTGAAGGAGACTAAGCTGCGTCTAGGCCATGTGACCAATTAGCGTGACATCACTGGCGGAGGAAGAGGCTGTGGAGCACACCGAAGCACCGCCGCCTCTTCAAACAGCTCATCAGTTGGGGTCGCGACTAGCGATGAGCGAACTTCTGTTTTCAAGTTCGGCGTACAAGGTTCGGGTTATCTAAGAATTCCACTACCACGGACCATGGTAGCAGAATCCATAACGGAATTCTTAGATAACTCAAACCCAAACCTTATACGCCGAACTTGAAAAAACTGAAATTCGCTCGTCCCTAGTCGCTGGTAGTTGGACCCCCATCAATCAGATATTGATGACCTATCTTGAGGATAGGCCATCAATAATAAACCTCTGGAAAACCCCTCTAAGAGCCAGCTTGAGTGCGCCATTAACCCAAAAAGATGAACATTCATAAGACGTCACCTCAAAACTTTAGCACCCTTGACCAATTTTTTGAGACGTTGTAATGACTGAGGTCAGACTGAACCTGGTACAATCCATGAGTGACCAGGGATAAAGCGCCCAGATTCCAGATCTCTCCACCCATAAGGGCCTAACCTTACATTACTTTCTATAGTCGAGGGTTAAAGTCAAAGAAGCCACAAAGCAAGAAAAAAAATAAAAATAAAAAAAAAGATTAAAATGAGACCCTGCCAACGAATGCTCTGAAAAACAGACAATAAAGGCTGCTCTGCTGCGCGCTTTGTGTCTGTTGCTAAAACGTATAGGTGCAATTGCAGAAGGAAAGGATCAGGCAGATGAGAACACCGCCCGCACATGCTGCTTAATAAAATATATGTCTGCAGCTCACTGCAAGGAGACGATAAATCAGATCCAGACCAGACGCTGAAGAAGAATAAAATATATATTGTATAAGACGATTCGAGAGCTGATCTCACGTCTGAAAAAAACAGCTGAAGAATTTGTACAAAAAGGGAGCAGGTTCGGGTGCTGGAGCTTTCCTGTACATGGGCGAACCACATATGGGGAGCGAGCGGACATCGAATCGCCGTCTGTGTCAGGTAGGGGAATGCGTGGACTGGATAACTGGCGATGCACGCACCAATGGCCTCACGTCACCAAGAAGACCCGGCACAAAGTACTGGCCAAGACAGACCAAATTGGATCGCGACCTGGTGGTGCATCAGATTACCATCGATCTGATCCAACGTGATCTTTTGCCTCTAACAAGACCCTTGTAATTCCTGTCTCTTGTTTTTATGTAGCCTGTATTCAGCAAAAATGTCCATGCATTAAAAACTTTGGGGGTCATTTATGAATAGATATACGCCAATTTTTGGCAGATCTGGTCGCAAAGGGGACTTCTTACCACCCATCCACGTACGTCAGTTCAAAAAAATAAATAAATGGGTGGGCCGGCCGGCCAGTCTCATTTATCATTTTTTTACGCCTGTTTCAGGCTTAGAAAATGATCTAAATCTACGCCAGAAAGGGAGCTGGCGTACATCGAGACCAGCAGTGGATGCACCCAAGTTATGGTGGTGACCGATGCCATCACGCCCCATAAAAGACCCCATTTATTTTTTAAAAAATTAATAAGATGGTCCTAAAAGAAGAAATAAAATTTCATGTTGATGTTTAAAATTAAAAACAGGAAATTATATATTCCTGTATGTAATATTCTATTTTTTATTGAAAACAATAAAACATATGTTTAAATACCAAAAAAAAAAACAACAACAGGACATGATGACAAAAATAAGATTACTAATAAAGTTATTCTAAATTTGGCCTCTTGACATTCAAGAATCTCCTACTTCGAGGGCACGACCTCTGCGTCTCTTGGGTTGTCTGTCGTGTCTCTCACCCGACAACAAAAATCCACCCCCAAAAAAAAATAAAAAACAACATGACAGACGAGTGCAATGACACAGTGAATCTTACCTGAAAGGCCCAACAAATTCGCCTACAGACTCCAGGAGCCGGCACAGATGGGCCTTACAGAGACACAGAAGCCCTCGTCATAGCCATGACCTGTGGGTCCAAAGATCTCCTGCAATGACCAAGGACGCGAGGCTGGTTCCTGCAGTGATCAATACAGACGGTGGCGTCTACCAACCTCTCCTACGCAATGTAAGAACCTGGTGACAACCAGCAGAACCACCTGAGAGAGAAGAGGATTCAATCGAAGCCCAAGCCAAGGATATGTTTATACCTGCAAATTGCAGAACATGCTGGTAATTGGATGCAAACCACATATCTCTCTCCCCCCCCCCCATCTCCTTAAGTCTATAATACTTGATGCACATGAACCCCAAGCTGATTAACCAGTTGGGGGGGGAAAGCTGGAGCCCCCCGTCACCCCCTCCCTTCAGGTAAGGCAAAAAAAGATATAAATCAAAAACTTGCTGCCTGTAACTTTCTTCCTCAATGCAATACCTTCAAACACCCCCCCTACACCCAAAAGCAAAAGGTTCCCTTCTGTTTGCAGTCCAAGGAGCCCCCATTAGCAGTCCTATGATTGGCAGGAAGAAGAGGGGGAAGGGCCCGCACCCTTGCAGGATAATGTCGGCTGATAGATCAGACCCAACAAAAGCCAACGGCACGGCACTGTCTGCTTTCATAATAAAAGTCCTCGCTCCCTTCCCCTCTGTCTCTCTCCTACCCACTGATTACCAAGCCCTTCTGCTCAAAGCTCCAGACCTGCTCTCCACGGCCAACGTCATGACTTGTGTGTTCTCCAGGATCTTCCAAGTGGAAGGAAAGCAAGGAGAAGTAGTAAAAGAAAAAAAAAAAAAAAAAAAAAAAAAAAAGAAAGCATAAAGACTGCAAACATGGAGGCTTGTCCTTCCTGCTGCCTCGTGCTGGAGCAGCTCAGAGTAGCACTGTAGGCGGGTAGACTGCAGACATGTACCATGGCACTATTTAACCCAGGGAACCCTACTGTAAACCCGTGGGGTCTGCGTCAATTCACAAAAATGTATCTTTATTAAAGGCTGAGGAGGAAAAGGTTGGAAGCGTCAAACCCCAAAAAATCCAGGTCACTGCCTCTAGCTACAGGTAGATGACGTCAAGTAGGACAAAAAGGTGTCCTACAGAATTTTTCATTGTTTCATTTTTTTGCAATCCTACACAAGGGTCCCTAGAGAACATGTGAGGGTCTCTACCGTAAGTCTCTTGGAGCTGGATCTTCTCGCCCAACTACAACAGTAGAGAATGTCTTGACCAAGAGGTCAGAATTTCTTTTAAAGAATTATGGTTGAGATAGGAGGGGTCAACCGCGAAATGCAAAATCCTCATCACGGTCGATTATACGTAAAGAGGAGCTTTCCCCAAAGAGCCCCCCTTCGATTTCAAGAATAAAACGTTTAATTTGTACATCATTGCCCCCACCAGGACTTGTGTAAAGAGCTAAGGAACCTCCATAATGTTGGGTCAGAAGCACCACGACACGAGGAGGGGTGGGGTAAAAATTTAAGAGCCCCTTCATGCTACTGATTGTAGGAGTAACGGCTGTCAACCACCCCACCGATGGCGAAGTCTTAGGCCCTGCTCACATCTTTATCTCGGAGATCCGGCGCAAATGCCGGCTGCTGCAACGTTTTTTTCCTCTGGCTGAAACCTGGCGTTTATGCCGGAAATCGTCCGGATTACTTCCTCCTGTCTAATGTTCCTCACTTAACCGGTATTGTGTTACGCTGCGGTTTTTCCGCACGAGAATCCACAATGTGCGTAGGTAGCCTCATGGGATATATTTTAGGAGGCAGCTAGAAGAATCCAGGAGCCATATCGACTTTGAGGCACACCAAGCAAACATTTATGGTCATTAGAAAAAAGGTTGTCCAACCAGGATCTGAATGTACTAGACTGGGGTCATCTGCAGAAAAAAAAAAAATCTGGAGTCTACAAGGTCTGGAGGTCAACAAGTCAACCCCGGGTTCTGGACTGAAGGATTCTTGGATAGGGATGAGCGAACTTGTGTTTTCAAGTTCGGGTTCTTTAAGAATTCCGTTATGGATTCGGCTACCACGGACCATAGCTTATGGTCCGTGGTTAGCGGAATCCATAACAGAATTCTTGGATAACCCGAACCTTGTATCCCAAACTTGAAAATACAAGTTCGCTCAACACTATTCTTGGATTGAAAAACTGGCCAGAAATTTGACTAAATGTCACATGTATGGTGACAATCAATCATCTCAAGCTTAGACGGGGCTAATGATAAGTCGGGTCATACCCAGAAAGTTTTCCACCTGAAGAAACTAAGCTAACAACCCCAGTATCACACCTCACTATTATTCTATACAAATGAACCTCGCCTTCAGACGCTTCCAAGAAACTCAATCTCAAACTTCTTCATACCGAGGAACTTTGTTCTTTAACCCTTAAACCACCAAAAATAGAAATTGATGTAGAGGAGGCTAATACGACCAGCTAATGTCCTCCAACCATAAGTAAATGCTCCTTGAGGTTCTCAGATCTGAAGATATCTGGAGGAGGAGGAGGAATCCTCCTGTCAGTCATCTCAATGCTTTCAGAAGGAGCTGATAACAGGGAACAATAGACTGCATTCAACTGCACAGGACACGGCGATTAGATAGGTTTTAGGTTTGGAGGGGAAATGTCACCTGTGGAGAAACCTTAAAAGAACACAACACTACGAGAGTTAAAGGCTCCTCGCAGCAAAGTTTAGGCATGAATGTGTCCTCATGGCCTACAATAGTGTGGTGGGCTGGATGACCAAGCCGGTCATGGCCATTGTGGATAGCAAGATCAAAACACAAGCAAACGGTAAAGAAAAGTCCAAAATCCTCATACAAGGCTGGTGGACTACACGGATCTTCACTCCAGGATCTATAATCACATAGAAATACGAAGCGCCTAAACATTATAAACGGATATCAAGAATAAGCAACCCAAGAATGGCAGCAGAAGGCCCTTACAGACTGATGGCTTCTTGCAGGACACGACGATGGAGTCTGTAGCTCAACCCCCAGGTGTTGCATCACAGGCTGCGGCCTAGCCGGGCAAATCCCTGTAGTCCCAGCTTCTGCTGTGTCATTAAAAATAAAACGTTGCCTGATCTTGTTTAGCCGATCATTCACAAGGATTGCATGGAATTAGATCATCGCCCTCTCCTCCACCAGCACCACCTCCCCCTCCTCCACGCCTCTAGTGAGCATGCTCTCCTGACTCTGCCCTGTTTACAGAGTGGATGACCGGCCAGAGGCTCACCACTGCAACCAGGTGGAGGAGATGACGGCTGGCCTCGACGGTGCAGAAATACAAAGACACTCCCGGCGGTCGCAATACATACACATCCTAGGTTACAGATTTTTTGTATATCTGCGACCAAGCCAACTCTGGGTTCACGTGCCGAAGGGATCTACACTTAGCGGCAAGACCTAAAAGTGCAATATCGAGCCACCACAACACGTTTGGTGGTATATGGAGGCGGCTAAAAATGAATGATCACACGGACAACGAAGACAACCACGTGATTATTACTACAGAGGCAAATAAACGAGAGCCGAGTGATTTCATATCTCGTTAATCAGCACTTGTTAAAGGGGTTGTCCGAGTGTTTAATACTGATGACTAGTGATGAGCGAAGCAAGCTTTAGATGCTACATCCGAAGTCGCTTCGTTCAAAACTTCAGATTTAGAGCTCATTCAGACGGCCGTATGCTGTCCACAAAAATGCGGATCCGTTTTTTTGCGGACAGTTCAGCATGTCCGCAAAAAACGGATTGCATTCCGTTTTTTTTGCTGATCCATAGACTTCAATAGGGCCATGTCCTGATTTTCACTGACAAGTATAGGACATGTTTTATTTTTTTGGCTGAGCCGTGCAATGGAAGAAAGGGGCCCCATAGAAGTGAATGGGACAGCATCTAATCCGCAAAAAAAAATTGATCCGTATTTTTGCGGACAGCATACGGCCGTCTGAATGAGCCATAATACTGTACAGTATGTACAGTATTAGAACATACGGGCTCCGATGAGCCGAAGTCAAATATTCGCGTGTGGTAGTTGACTGGTACCTCGGAACCGTAGCAGAGTCCGGTTTCAAGTTTTAAAGTGGTTTTCCACTTCGCGGATATCTGACTTCGGCTCATCGGAGCCCATACATTTTAATACTGTATGGCGACGGATCTCCGTACAGTATTAACCCTAATTTTTGAACGAAGCGGCTTCGGATGAAGCATCGGAAGCTCGCTTAACTCATCACTACAGATTACCTATTCTCACGATAGGTCACCAGTATGTGATCGGTGGGGGTTCGGGGCCCGGCACCCATGGCTGATCAGCCTGGTGACAGCCACAGGCTCCTTGCAACTTACCAAGCACAGCGGCGTCCATTGTACAGTGCCTGAGCTGAGCGGTGCCCAGGCACGTGACGTCACTGGCCTAGAAAGAGAAATAGGTCATCGGTATTAAACAGTCGGACAACCCCTTTATAGGGAAATCTATCAGAAGGTATGTACTAAACATGGGAAGAAGGCTCTGTTCACGAAGCGTTTGACGTAGGAGCTGAGAAAGCTCTTCGTGCGTGGATCAAAAAGGTCTCCATTCACCCAACACAGGCCAAAAGTGTCCCAGTAGTACCAGCGGACTACGACCTTCCAGACATCCCTCAAACGAATGCGTCCCGTGCATAATACTTTTTCTTATTTAACATAGGAGCCTATGAGTGACGTTTTCCACTGCATTTCTATACAGCAGCACACGTTGGAGGGAAATCCGCCTGACGTAGACCTCTGATGAGAGCAGCAGGCGATCCTTCTTCACTGCAGGCCAGCGACAGGAGATAAGCATGGAGGAAGCGAGGCAAAGCAGCCTAAGGAACATTTGCACTAAGACTCATGAGGCCCGAAGTGAAGGAAAGAGCGCATAGCCCTGGAGAGAAGCGGAAGAAACTGCAGAAATAAAACCAACGGAGAGAACATACATGTATTTTACATATTGTGTGCTATAGGTCAGGCGGGATAAAAGAGGGGGAAAAACAAAACACAACACACACGATCAGGAAAAGACAGAGCGGCCCATAGAGGTTCATAACATGATTACATCTATGGGCTTAAACATGAAAGAAAATAACCCTAAATTAGGCTAAAAAGGGTTAAATGGTTTAGTTCTGGACCTCCACACAGACTGCCGATCCTCAGGGGACCGCCATCCATCTGCACAGCGCCATATACACGAGGGTGGCTGCACCTGGTATTGCGGTTCCAGGTGAGGTGATCCGAACCTTAAGGCTCGTTCACACGAACGAGTGATGCCCGTTGCTGTATTGCGGACCCGCAATACACGGGGCACCGTTCCGTGGCCATTCCGCATCACGGATACGGACCCATTGATGCAGAATGGAAGAACGGAACACTACGGAGTGCTTTCTGGGGTTCCGTTCCGTGCTGCCGCACCGCAAAAAGATAGAACTTGCTCTATCTTTTTGCGGAACGGAAGGATCGCGGACCCATTCAAGTGAATAGGGTCTGCGATCCCCATGCGCCTGCCCCACGGACGGTGCCCGTGCATTGCGGTCTGCAATTTGCTGCCCACAGCACGGGCACAGAGACCTTACGGTGAGAAAAGGCCACCAGTATTAAAGGGGTTGACCAAAATATGAAAAACATGCCTTTTTTTACCCAAAAAAACAGCGCCACTCCTGTCCATGGGTTGTTTCTGCAGCTCAATGAAGTGGAGCGGTAATACCACACACAACCTGTGGACAAGGGGTGGCGCGTTTCAGGGAAAAATCCTAGACAATCCCTTTAACCATTACAGAAGGGCATCTAGAGGGTCAGAGAACCTAAGCTTGATGTATGGGAGGGTACAGCATTTTTAAGATTTTGACCACTTGGCTGTACTTGCATCTATGGGCAGGCTACATTTGCACCACTTTTGCTGAGGACCCCTGACCATGTTCTAGGAAACCCCAGCTGGTCCCTTACACACATGACCTTCCAAAAATAAGGGTCACCCCCACCAATGGGAACTAAGGCACGGGTGCCAAGCATAAGGTGGTTTCTGGAAACTGCAATCCACTCCTTCCCTCAACCCAGAAAACAAACGCTTATTGCTCAATCCTCTACTCTGGCTGCGGACGTGATGCCAACAGGGCCTGCCACGCTTCTGCTAGGTGTCTCCCTCCCATGGAGTGTGACGATGCAATAAGCCAGCCATGCGCTGGAGATTTCCCAAAGCCCTGACACCACAGTCCTGTACCTGGATGAATGTGATGCCCCCCTCCAAGAGCCTGTGCCAGGTTGTGAGTGAGGACATGTGCACGGCTCGCGTGTGCCAGGGCTCCCTCTACTGGTCAAGCAGGCACATTGGAGACCATTTCGAGTCGGCTCTGATCAGCAGCCATTTCACAGACGGTGCAGGCACCTCCATTGTCTTCTGCTGCAAGCCATGCTAGCTGGAATACACCATAGACCTCAACTCTCTTTACAGCCTGGGCTAATGCAAACCGTTCATCGGGCAAATTCCAAGCCTGACACAATGAAATTCACTTGTATGCTTTACTAGAAAACCAAAAATAATTCAAGTAATCAAAGCCCCCCCCCCCCCCTCACTAGAATTATCAATATTACTGCGCGTGACCCTCCCAAGACATGGAGCAGTTGAGTGAATGCCCTCAGAGGACGACACGTGAAGGCTCAAGCACGGCTAAGGCTAGCCATACCAAACCTTGAGGTCTGAAGGACCCAAGCCATAAGAAGAGGAGCGCTCACCCTGGACAAAAGGGTACTGCTCACTGGTATTGATCCCCCCCCCCCCCTCCGACCCCCAGACTGGTGCCCTGCTATCCCATCAAATATTTATGCCACGTCTGCAATTCTCTTCAGTCACACGCACAAAATGTCCTCTTTATATCCTGCAAATCCAGGAGACTTCGATCTGCAGCCTCAGCAATTTCTCCCACGGTGGATTGAGATAAAACGCCGAATGGCTGCAATTAACAGGAAGGTATGGAAAAGAAAGGAAAAGGAAAAAGAAGGGGGGGGGGGGGGCAATGAAACGCCATGGAAACTGCCAGCCTAAGACTTGTGCCCTACTTTTGCAAATACATAATTAAAGCAAAGGAGTGGAATCCGGCAAGAAAAGCCATAGCTCAGACACAGACGAGAGCCTCGGCTCTCTTGGAGGGACCAGGTCTAAGACCTTCTCTAGGCAAGCAGAAGAGAACTCAAGGACTCGGGTCTGGAGTTGCTGTAGTTTGTTCACTGACCTACGCAAAACTACAACTCCCAGAATGTTGCTGGGAGATGTGGTTTTGCCAAAGCTGAAGAACCTCAAGATGGAGATAATGAAATGAGGTGACCTGAGCTCACGTCATCTCATGCAAAACCATGGACGTCGAGGACAAGATTCGAGACCCAAGTTACTGCGCACCAAGAGACGCTGGAAGATCTTACGTACGTCGTGACCTGACGCGATATGGAAGGCAGGATCAGATGCAAGGTCTTCTCATGGATGTAGGCCTCTATCTAGGTCAAAGTCTATCATCTTCTCAGCAAGCAAAAGGATCTGGTCTTCAGCACCTACCAGAGAATGCAAAGCCTCCCCCCCCCTCCCCTGGGGCAAGACCCAGACGTGCACGCCCGTGAGAGTCAGCTAACGTGTCTTGCCTTTTTTCTTCTTCTTCCTTGGCCCACAAAGCCGCCGCGTCGGGTCACATGACCTAGCTCCCTCTATAGGTAAAACACAGGCACTAAGAATATAAAAAAAATAAATAAATAAAGAAATGACGTCTTGGAGAACCATTTTCAGATCAGCAGCCATCTCTGGTGATAGCAACGTGAGCCACATGTCTGCTCTGCAAGGACCTGAAGACAATGTGAAGGAGTAGACCACGCACCGTGGAAAGGACCCGGACATCACACAGATATTTTCTTGAAGAACGTCTGGAATGGCAATTAGTGCAGGATAGCCAATGCTCAATGCTTGTGCATCCTTGAGTAGTGTCATAAGTCGACATGAAGGACCATGACGAGCTTGGGAAAGCATTGAGACCGCTATGACTCCATTACACTGGAAGGGCCTATACCACCGGCACCCTGCTTCCGACCCCCTCCCCCCTTAATCTCCTTCGGATCCCAGCACAGATGCAAAACATATCCCTAAGCTTCCTTCGCCCGGCGGTCAGGCTGTCAGTAGTTTTTACAAAATTATGGAATAGTTTAGTCCACTGCGGTCTCCCGCATAGTATACCTTTTTCAAATATGTAGGCAATAGGAGTCTATCGCCACCCAATGAATGATGCAAATGTAGTGTGAATAGACCCTTACAATTCCCCTTCTGGTGCATGCTGGCGCCACGTGACAGGCTGCCACTACGGGTACTCCGCCGCACTGGCCATGTGACAGATCACACGTCCTTGTGGCACAATACACCACTGAGGCACGGGGCAGAATCGCAGTCATTCTGCAAAATCCTCATCATACAGATTTTTATTTTATTTTTTTGGGTGCAAATTTCCCCCCGTGCATTGCGAATTGCCTAAATTGACACATTGTGGACTCAAAATACGCCCTGCTGCTCGATTCACGCTGCGGAAGAAATCTTGTACACGAGGCTGCTACAGTAACGGAATTCTGCGGTGGAAAGTCATAAGCGTAACCGCCACAGGTCGACATACCCCAAATGTAGTCTTGACCCTACACGTCTATTATCTGGTACAGAAGTGATATTACTGGCCATAGTTTCCCACCAGTTCAGAGGTATCGCAGGGACGGCTATAAAGCACCTCTACAGCGCGGAGGCCCAACAAACAGCTCCCCACGTCTCAGCTTCCTGGGACTGATTTTTCAGCTCTTTAACAGTCCAACGGATGGGGAATAACACAGAAAACCCGACCTCCGAATGAACCTCTGGAGTATCGCCTACCTATAGTGCAGGCCTGCGAATAGCCGAAAACTAACGGCTGTATCCAAGGAGCTTATTGCATCTATGGGCTTTGAATGCGTCTTCCGTGTATTTAACGCTCAAAAAGCTCATTAAATATATATTCAATTATTTTCTATGGCACTGTTAACATCGGCGCGCTCAGCGAGGATGCACACAGCAGTGCCATCCGTTCTCCAAAGGCAACGCAAGGGGCGCGAAAGGGACGTCACCAAATTCAACTGAAAAGATTAGAAAATAAAAAAAGTATGATTTTTTAACAGACATAGCGCCACTCTGTGAACTGTCTGATATTGCAGTTTAGCTTCAGTCCCTTCGCTGCAATACCAGACACGACCTAAGGACAAGAGCGGAGACATTTCTGGGGAAAATCAAACCTAATGCATATTCCCATCTTCACTAGGATATGCCTTTATCCCGAGATCCTGAATATTAAGGGGATGATTTTGCGGGGCGTCTCCTTCGACATCTTCTCGGCACGCACCGGCGCTGCAGATCTCCGTACAGCTGGGTGGTCAGGGTGTCGACACGCAGTGACGGCGACGCAGTCCTCTTATTCTCTGGATCGGATAAAGTCCCAGAGGTCGAACCCCCACCTATAATAACGTGATGGCAAACCATTGCTTTATAAGATGGGAATGCCCCTTTAAGACAGACATTCTCCATACTTTCCCTTACAACAGGATGGCTGTGGGCATGCTGGCAGTTGTGGTTTCTCTACAGCTTCAGAGACTTCTGCCTTGCAACGTTCTAGAAGCAAACAGATCATACAGCGACCCCAAAACAGCTATTAGGCTGGATCCCCCGAAACGTGACCATGCAGCTCCGCAGCTACTGAACGAGGGGTCGCAACGACCCCAGAATCGCAAACAAATCAGCCAGTGCTTGCAATACTGGGGTGCGGACAACATGCTAGTTGTGCTGCAACACCACTCCGTTCAATGGCCGCAGCAAACGTTGGCGTGTAGCCCCCCAGCCTAAATCTCTCCCCTTCCGTCAAATGTCATGACATCGCGTTACTTTTCTAGAATTACCTTTAAATATGTTTCTTAAAGGAGAAGCATCAAAAGCAGCACGTCCTCCACATCAATGCCCACAATGTGCCGTGACACGGCAGAGTAAGACTTTGCTTCGCTACATCTACATTAAAGAGTTAAGTTTTATTTAACAACAAAAAAAAAGCGGGCTCTCTAGTGCCACCTACTGGAATGGCACCCAACAGGTCACTGTCTGTCCCTTTAAACAGGTCTTATAACAATGACATGGGAAACGAACCAAAACCAGAATATTTTGGTTTTGGCTTACATCCCATGTCATTGTTCCCAGGCCTATTTAAAGGGCTAGACACAGACTTAAAGGGCAGCCTTCCAATAGGTGGCACTAGAGAGCCGGCTTTTGCCCTCCTGGATAAGAGCTCATTACGTCCCCTGGCCTCAAAGACTCCCTATGGTCTCTACAAGTAGAAAGTTGCAGAATTTTATATATTTTACTTTCATTTAATGTTGTTTGACGGTCAGGGGGAAATCGGGTTTCTAACAGCATTTGAGCTTCAATTTTACACACCTTTTTAAGATCACTGCTTGCCGTCAGTGAGTGGAATCCTTGTTTTACTCCCACAGGGCACTGACTGCACAGAGGACTGTAGCGAACCCTCAGCTGCGAAGTACTTGTAAAATGGTAAGGAACTGAAACACGTTAGAAAGTTGCAAAACTTTTTGTCATAGAATTTAGGCTTTATGGGGGCCCCCTCGTCCTAAAGGGAGAGCAGGGGCCCAGTTAAAAACTAAAAGAGCCCATGTTGTCTATTACTTTGCTTCACGAGGGTCCCTATAAGGACAGCAGGGGCTCGGTTATAACCAAAAGGGCCCATGTTGTCTATTACTTTGCTTTATGGGGGCCCCCTTGTCCAATAGGGACACAGCAGGGGCCCAGTTATAACCAAAAGGGTCCTTGGTGTCTATTACTTTGCTTTACGAAGGTCCCTATACGGAGAGCAGGGGCCCAGTTATAACCAAAAGGGCCCATGCTGTCTATTACTTTGCTTTACGAGGGTCCCTATGGGGACAGCAGGTGCCCAGTTATAACCAAAAGGGCCCCTGTTGTCTATTACTTTGCTTTATGGGGGCCCCCTTGCCCTATAGGGACAGCAGGAACCTACTTATAATCAAAAGGGTCCTTGGTGTTTATTACTTTGCTTTACGAGGGTCCCTATGCCCTATAGGGACAGCAGGGGCCCAGTTATAACCAAAATGGTCCTTGGTGTCTTAATGCTTAATGAGGGTCACAGCACCCTTGGGTCCATACGTAGCAGGTGTCCGGTATGACCTGCAATTACCCGTTATGACTTAGGGAGCGCTAGTGAGTCCTAGAGGGCACATGAATCATGACCCAGTCAAGTGTCCTGTATGGAGGAGCAGGGTCCTCAGGAGGAAGAGCTGCACTTGAAGTGTTTCTAGTCTCTGATCCCCTACATTTTAGAGTCCCTACTACAACTTTGGAAAGAGAAACAGCCGGCACGTGTATCCTTCCTCCACCCCAGCCATCGTCCCCTGTGAGATCTTGACCCTAGCCTACCTGAAGGAGGTCTGCCCTGTCTCGTGGGGTCCTGAAGGGTTCTTTGGACTGACCGCCAGAGCAGCAATCCGCCCAGGCCGAGTTGGAGCATTTACCTGTGAGTGTTAAATACATGCATCCCCTGCTGGAAGGCAGACATCTGCAGACGCCCAGGCAGTCATCATCTCCAGCAGATTTCCAGACATTGCAAAATGCAAAACAAAAAAATAAAAGGGGTCGGGAATCTGAAGCCATCGCCTTCCACAAGGCTCCAATTTAGGAAGTCACCATGGCCAACAGGAGACACTTACCTACACAGCCAAGAGGGAAGAGGGCACCAGCTCTCACTCTGCCACCTCTGATCTCCTCAGGACCTCAGTCCAGCTTCTCCATGTGCAAAAGCTGCCCTGGCTCCCATCGCGAGGCATTGTCCTACCTCCTCCAGGCCTACAAGAGCTTCACAACACGTTCCAGACACACTGTGGGTGCAGCCAGACTTGGGGCATGCTCAGTGCACACAGCTACTCAGCCATTGCACGCCGTTCAACAGTAACACATAAAAAAAAAAAAAAAAAAGAAGAGGAAGTGTCATCGCAACGAGAATCAGACCAGCTAATCCACCAGCTGTGCAGCAGGCAACGTCAACCTGCAGACCGGCGGCCTGACAATCCCACCGCCACGTGCTGCTCCGGGACGTCCTGGCTTTCTTGTACAAGGGGGCCCACATTCCAGCCCGCACAATGCCGGGAGACCGCACACATCTCCATTGTGTCAGAGCCTTCTTCTTCTTCAAGGCGAACAAAGGCCGACATTTGCCACCTTTATCTGGTGGATTTGAGGCCCTCGTGTCTTCGTTTTGTAAGACCGCAACCTGTGGCTCTCCGGCTGTGAAGAGGTGACAACCCAGAGCATGCTGAGGGTTGTAGTCCCATATCCAGTTGCATAATTCATAGCTTACATTTTGTCAATGGGTCGTTTCGGCAGACATGACTGTTTCCTTGACAACAATGGTTAAATACCTCGGAAATCATCCGCAGTTTTTTGTTTTTTTTACCCCTTACTATTCAATAGTGTAAATACAAATACGAGAAGCAAACGGGAAAGTATTTTATACACAGAGGACTCGGCGATGTACCGTCTGCAAAAAAAAAAAAAGGCCTCCAATATGTCTACGGGGGTATTTTCTCTCCTTGTGGAGGCCACCAGTTGGTACAAGGAGTCTTAAGGGGATTGTCCTAGGTCATCAGTATCTGATCGGTGGGGGTCCGACTCCCGGCACCCCCGCTATTCAGCTGTATGAAGAGCCCGCACCACTCTGGCGCCTCTCCATGGCTTACCAAGCACAGCACCATCCACTGTATAGTGGCCACAGCTCAGCTCCATGCACATGACCGGGACTGAGCTGCGCCTAGGTCACATGACCAATGACCGCGACATCGCTGGCCTATGGTAATCTGCAAGAAGATGACCGGTGGGGGTGCTTTGAGTTGCACTACTACCGATCAGATGCGGTGGGGCTGGGTCATCAATGTCAAACACCTGGAAAACCCCTTTAAAGGGTATGTAAATCAGCTCTCATCCAGGAGGAAGAAAGCTGCCTCTTTAATGCCACCTACCGGAGGCGGACACCTGCAGGTCCACGTCTGACCCTTCAGCTGACCTTGGTGTACAGTACAGACCAAAAGTTTGGACACACCTTCTCATTCAAAGAGTTTTCTTTATTTTCATGACTATGAAAATTGTAGATTCACACTGAAGGCATCAAAACTATGAATTAACACATGTGGAATTATATACATAACAAAAAAGTGTAAAACAACTGAAAATATGTCATTCTAGGTTCTTCAAAGTAGCCACCTTTTGCTTTGATTACTGCTTTGCACACTCTTGGCATTCTCTTGATGAGCTTTAAGAGGTAGTCACCTGAAATGGTCTTCCAACAGTCTTGAAGGAGTTCCTAGAGATGCTTAGCACTTGTTGGCCCTTTTGCCTTCACTCTGCGGTCCAGCTCACCCCAAACCATCTCGATTGGGTTCAGGTCCAGTGACTGTGGAGGCCAGGTCATCTGGCGCAGCACCCCATCACTCTCCTTCATGGTCAAATAGCCCTTACACAGCCTGGAGGTGTGTTTGGGGTCATTGTCCTGTTGAAAAATAAATGATGGTCCAACTAAACGCAAACCGGATGGAAAAGCATGCCGCTGCAAGATGCTGTGGTAGCCATGCTGGTTCAGTATGCCTTCAATTTTGAATAAATCCCCAACAGTGTCACCAGCAAAGCACCCCCACACCATCACACCTCCTCCTCCATGCTTCACGGTGGGAACCAGGCATGTAGAGTCCATTCGTTCACCTTTTCTGCGTCGCACAAAGACACGTAGTTGGAACCAAAGATCTCAAATTTGGACTCATCAGACCAAAGCACAGATTTCCACTGGTCTAATGTCCATTCCTTGTGTTCTTTAGCCCAAACAAGTCTCTTCTGCTTGTTGCCTGTCCTTAGCAGTGGTTTCCTAGCAGATCTTCTACCATGAAGGCCTGATTCACACAGTCTCCTCTTAACAGTTGTTCTAGAGATGTGTCTGCTGCTAGAACTCTGTGTGGCATTGACCTGGTCTCTAATCTGAGCTGCTGTTAACCTGCGATTTCTGAGGCTGGTGACTCGGATGAACTTATCCTCCGCAGCAGAGGTGACTCTTGGTCTTCCTTTCCTGGGGCGGTCCGCATGTGAGCCAGTTTCTTTGTAGCCCTTGATGGTTTTTGTGACTGCACTTGGGGACACTTTCAAAGTTTTCCCAATTTTTCGGACTGACTGACCTTCATTTCTTAAAGTAATGATGGCCACTCGTTTTTCTTTACTTAGCTGCTTTTTTCTTGCCATAATACAAATTCTAACAGTCTATTCAGTAGGACTATCAGCTGTGTATCCACCTGACTTCTCCACAACGCAACTGATGGTCCCAACCCCATTTATAAGGCAATAAACCCCACTTATTAAACCTGACAGGGCACACCTGTGAAGTGAAGACCATTTCAGGTGACTACCTCTTGAAGCTCATCAAGAAAATGCCAAGAGTGTGCAAAGCAGTAATCAAAGCAAAAGGTGGCTACTTTGAAGAACCTAGAATATGACATATTTTCAGTTGTTTCACTTTTTTTGTTATGTATATAATTCCACATGTGTTAATTCATAGTTTTGATGCCTTCAGTGTGAATCTACAATTTTCATAGTCATGAAAATAAAGAAAACTCTTTGAATGAGAAGGTGTGTCCAAACTTTTGGTCTGTACTGTATATGCCAAATCAGATTCTTCTCCATAAAGGAAAAGACAGTTTTCGGGAGGCCCGTGCCCCTTGGGTGGGCGAGAGGTCACCGATTTAAGACTAGGGTTGTACGGTTTCACCTTGTGCCATCAATCTGTTGTATAACATCTGTCCTAAAGAGGAAACTATTTTGGATGAAACGAGCTTGAAGGGCTTAGGGAGAAGGCACGCCAAGGGCTGGGGGAAACCGAGAGTAGTCCATAGGGATACCAAATATGGAGAAGGTGCCACAAAAAGAGAGTGAGAACTGGGGCGTATTCAGATGTTGCGGTGCGGTAACTGCCCCTGCTCATTCACAGGCTAATAAGTCATTCAGAAAACAGTTGTCCGAAATCCCTAAGGCACAGGCGGCTTAAGACACCATCGCAGTAGAACCCTCTCATTTTATAATGTAAAGGCCGGCCGTCCCTGGCTCCCAATTCCTGCCCGACTTGGATGGAAATCATCATTTCACCAGGTAAAGTCCGAGCTGTTACTAAAAACATTCAATACCACAGAGATAGCCTTAGGCCTCATTCACACATACGAGTATATTACTGTACAGCGGCACCGGCAACCAATGACGCCGTGCACTCATGCACTCAGCAGGACGGGTTTTCACGCGCCGTATTTGTGAACGAGGCCTTACCGATTTCTAAGGTTTTCCCTTTTATTAGTATTTCTCCACTATATAGTTTATGCAGATTTTTTTCAAGCAAGGCCAAGGAGGATTTTGAGGAGCTTCCAAAAACGACATTAGGCATATAGCTTCTTATTATCAAGCAGGAGCGTCAGGACTTATTGGGGTGCCGAAGAAGATTTAGGGTCTCAGCCTACTTTCCTAACCTTGAGCGGCGGCGGCGTCTATGTGCAGTCAGCGCCCGGCCACGTACAATGGCAACGTGATTTTGCAACTAACCTGACGGATTACATTCCAGATCGTGCGGCTATTCCTTGCCCCATCTTAGACCTCCTTCACATTCGTCCCATATTTTGCCGTCCATATTACACAGACATTGCTCGGCTGAGAATTTCTTTCCAGAGCATCTATACCAGGGGTCGCCAACCTCCGGCACTCCAGCTATTGTGAAACTACAACTCCCAGTGTGCATACTTGCGCTGCTCTTCTAAGAACTCCTATAGAAATGAATGGCGCATACTGGGAGTTGTAGTTTAACAACAGCTGGAGCGCCGAAGGTTGCCGACCCCTGATCTATACGAAAGGTCTGTGAAACGCTTGACAAAACACGGACGCCATCCGTGTTGCGTCAGTGTTTTTTCATGGACTCAGGCCTCATGCACACGACCGTTTTGGTCCGCATCCGAGCCGCAGTTTTAGCGGCTTGGATGCGGACCCATTCGGTCCGCATCCGTTACTCAGTTCCGTAGTCCGCAAAAAAAATATAACCTGTCCTATTCTTGTGAGTTTTGCGGACAAGAATGGGCAGTTATATCGATGGCTGTCCGTGCCGTTCCGCAATTTGCGAAACGCACACAGACACCATCCGCAATTTGCGGACCTCAAAACACACACCGGTCGTGTGCATGGGGCCTCAGTCTACAACAGGCGTGTTTGGTCCATATTATGCACGTCTCCCTCATCTTTGCACCGACCCACGGTCTGACGTGTGAACACATTAAAATCCGTGGGTACGTGTCAGTCTGCAGAAAAAAACAAAACAAAAAAACGGTAATGTGAACGAGGACCTATAAACCAACACGGCCCTGGCAAACAGCAGGACGCCACATAAAGGAGAGTCAAAAGAATTTTAACCATTGAGGATTGCAAAAAAACAAGACAGATAGAAAAAAAAAAAAAAAAAAAAAAGAAGTATTTTACTTTTCAAAAAACAGATGCCTCTAGCACAAGCTGAGAACTGAGGATCATCCGCAGCCATATACAGTCAAATACCAGGAGATCAGGCTCAATGTCAACTCCTCACGCTGGATCTCAAGGCAGAAAAGTCCTCCCTGCAAGACCTAAGGTCAACCCCATAGAAAACCTGGAGCATTCGCAACCCCGTAGTTAGCCATTATCTCCACAAACAAAGAGGCGCTGCCCCGGCGAGTAATGCAAATCAATGCCAAGTATGACTCTGGGGATGGGTGGAGGTGACTGCAAAGTTTCCAAACATCTAGAAAAGAATAGAAAAGGAGAGATCTGGAGGGAAGGAATGGGAGGATTCAAGGAGCCTTCTGCTGGTGGCTTCTGAGAAGGGATCCAGCGTGATAGCAAGCAGGAGGGCGAGCTGACGTACCTCCACCACAGGCCACTGTGCCATCAGATTCCCCTCCAAGCAGCTGCTGAGGCCTACCCTGTCCATCAGCTTCCAGCACTAGGAGTAGCAGAGCTGAGCATGCTCAGTAAGAGCTCCTTCCCTCCAGCAGGAAACCAGCTCATGGCCGGTCAGCTGTAGTATGGAGAAAGATTCCTTAAGCGAGGGCCACCAACAAGCACTGTATTTCGGTGTATTCTGAGATTTATTTATTTTTTATGCAAAAGTTTCTGCCACCGTCCCATTTATCGCAAAACTCCATGCACGTGCTGCAAAAACAAACCCATGCACACGTATGGATATATCGGGAGCAGAAACTTCTGCAATAAATCTGCCGCTTGCGAACACCCCAGTTGCTGTCATTTAAAGGGGAAGGCCGCAGGTTGTACGTAGTGTATTGTGTTCTGCATAGAAACAGAACTGCAGTCGTGGAGTTATCGGTCGGACGCAGAGTTTTCTTGCTGCCGCTACTCAATGGGATAGTACTACTGCGATACAACATGGAATATATCTGCCCGTTAGTCTATGGCTGGGACTGGGCCAAGTGTGTATGTGTGGCACAGATCGCGCCAAGCGGCGACCATGGTGTCTGCAGTCGGATATCCAGCTGAAAGGCATTAGGACAAAGTTTCTCAACTCCAGTCCTCAGGGACCATCTACCAGTCATGTTTTCAGGATTTCCTTAGTATCGAGCAGGTGATATAATCAGTGTCAATGTATCAGGACTTACCACAAACATTCATTCTGTGGGATTTTCTCAAATCCTGACAGGTAGGTGGGTCCTGAGGACCAGAGTTGAGAAACCCTGCATTAGGATGTAACCATAACCCAAACCATAGGGCCGTGATCCCAACATATGGCTGCCTAGGTACAACCAAACAACAACCAGCATGCCCCGACAGCCTCTTTCACATGAACGTAAGGGATCTGGGCCCGTCCTGGGGGCCACATACGGCGGTTCCGCAATACACGGGTGCACATTCACTTAAACGTGTCCGCAAATCCAGAGATGCGGTGCGGAACGGAACCTCACGGAAGCACTACGGAGTGCTTCTGAAGTGTTCCGTTCCGTAAAAAGACAGAACTTGCTCTATCTTTTAGCAGAACGGAAGGATCGCAGACCCCCCCATGCGCCTGCCCCACGGTCGGTACCTGTGCATTGCGGACCACAATTTACTGTCCGCAGCACGGGCACCAAGCCCTTACGTTCGTAGGCAAGAGGCCTTAGGCTGTCCGGGCACACTAGGGGTTGTACTTCCTCTGCAACAGCTAGGGGCCACAGGTTGGAGTCAAGGCGTTATCAAGACTCCATACCTGTGCACCAGGCACTGAAATTGCTCCCCAAATCGTAGAGTCTTGGGTTATCAACGTCCACCAGGATCCCAGCCTACGGAAACGAAGAAACGCGCCTCACTGCGAAAACTTTACAACCGTCTGAGTAATTATCAATGGGGTTAGAGAAAGCGTTACCTACAAACCCAACCGAAACTCGGAAATTACACAGGAATGCAAAAATGTGAAAATTTTACTTCATCTATGGATATGCCCCAAATTATCAAAATGTAAATTTTGTTTTTATATTTTTATTCTCATTTTTAATTTTTATGTATTTAGGTCATCTTTGTTTTAATATATATTATATATATATATATATATATATATATAATATATATATAATTAAAATAAAAACAAAGATGACCTAAATACATAAAAATTAGAAAAATATAAAAACAAAATATCAATTAAAAATAAAAATTAGAAAAAGATCATAGAAAAAGATGAATAAGTCCTAAACATTGGCTGCATCCTCCCTTTTAGCTAAGGGACTAACACATACACAATATACAAATCCTAGTTCCTGTACGGCCGGGGATGTCAAACTTTTGGTCCTCCAGCTGTTGCAAAACTACAACTTCCATCATGTCCGGACAGTCTACAGCTATCAGGGCATGGTGGGAGTTGTAGTTTTGCAGCAGCTTGGAGGGCCACAAGTTTGACGCCCCTGCTGTACGGCTAGGGATCCCATATGGAGTTCGCGGTGAGACGCTACAGGAGGGTCGCCAATGATGAGAAAAGCCCCAGAACACGAAGACAGGTCCTGACTGTCAACAGTTCTGGACGCTGCTCAATGACGTCAGGTTTGACTGAAGTCATAGCACAGGACAAGGGGCCAAGGTGCACTGAAGAGTTAATCGGCTTCTTCTCAGGAATGCTGATGAAGGTCGCCTCTCAAAGTCTGCCTTTAACCCATATTTCTAATATTGTGTGTCAGTCCCCCAAAGCCATCTGGGTCTAAGAAGGAAGGTTGGCTTGGCCCTCGTGTAGAGGATTACATCGTGCAAAACAAAAGGAGACCAGACGACAGAAAAAAAACTAGGCCAAATAATAAAAAAGGTGGGCGCTCCATGTAAAGTTTCCAAGTCTTAGGTGGGTGGGGGGAGAAGATCTGCAAGCAGCCACCCAAAGCCTAGCATGACGAGCCTCGCTAAGACAAGAAACATTAGTCAACACTGGAAATATGTAAATTGTCTCCAACAGCCTGGAGGAAACAAAGACTCTACAACAAGTCAGCAGATCCTGATCACTGCAAGATGAGACCGAGGAGGGCGAGCTGACGTACCTCCACCACAGGCCACTGTGCCATCAGATCCCCCTCCAGCAGCTGCTGAGGCCTACCCTGGTGTGTCCATCAGCTTCCAGCACTAGGAGTAGCAGAGCTGAGCATGCTCAGTGAGAGCTCCTTCCCTCCAGCAGGAAACCAGCTCATGGCCGGTCGGCTGTACTGTGTCAATAAAGGAAGAGTTCACCCCCCCTCCTCCGTGCTCAGCGAGGGCCTCCACCAAACTCCAAGTCAAGGCCCTAGACTCCTTCATGGAGGTCTTCACACAAAATCACCCATACATAGTAGCGCATGGAAGCTGTAAGGTCACAAAGTATCGGGTTTAATGATACATTGTGGCTCAGTGCATGCAAATGACTGTGGAGAGGGCACATTTAACACTACGTTGGCTCGCTCTCAGTTTCTTTGTATGTAAAACCTCACACACTTAGGATTAGATGGCAAGCTCTGAAGACCACTGTGGGGTTGTAGGTCATCTGCTGGAACGTCTCGTTCGATGCCCACAACGCTTTAGGTCATGACTGTGCAACCTGGCCAATATGAGGTAGTCTATGGAGGCGTCTTATTCCGAACCTATGGATTCAGGGAAGTCTGACTGGGAATTGACAGGCGAAAAGCAATGGTTCACCGTCCCCGACATGGATGAGCAGGTACCAAACCTTGTAGGGCTAGCTCCTCTGAACGTAATGATACCTCCTCTTAGTTGGTGATCCGTTGCTTTGTTCCATATGCAAATGAGCCATTAAGTGCACTGAGGGCGGGCCCCAGCCACCCAGTGCACCCCTGTTCCTCTTGCCTCCTCTGCCAACCCCTCACCCCCCTTCTTGTTCTCTGTATAAGGGCTCATACACACTAACTTATTTTTTCTCTGTGTCTGTTCCGTGTTTTTTTTCTGGCCCGTAGGCAGAACCATTCACTTCAATGGGGTCACAAAAAACGGAAATTAATCTGTGTACGTTCCGTTAGCGTATGTCCGTTCCTCAAAAATATAAATAGAACGCGTCCTATTATTGTCCACATTACATATAAGGAAAGGACTGTTCTATTAGGGGCTGGCTGTTCTATTCTACAAAATACGGAACGCACACTCCGGTATGTGTGCTTTCTGTATCTGCAATTTGCGGAGCGCAAAACAACAACAGTCGTGAGCTTGAGCCCTAATCAAGAAGACTCTGTCAATCAAGGAGAAAGAGGTGCTGGCAGAAAAAGCAGGAGGAGAAAGGGTGCACAGAGTGACTTGGGACCACCCTCGGTGCACTTAACGGCTCATTTGCATATGGATTAAAAGTACTTTTTCTCCAGAACGGAGCAAGGTATCGTTAAGGGAAAGTTATCATTACTTTCGGCAGAGCTAGGCCTACAAGGTAGTGTGACTGGTGACAACGACTTGCCTTCTACGGACTAAAAACAGCACCAATTACGGATCTGTTCGAACGCGCTACAGCACGATGTTAAGCAACTCCAAAACTGCGTTCAGATGGCAACTAAAATCCAGCAAACGAACAAAAGACGCGTATTAATCTACAGCCCCCAAATCTGAAGAACATCAGATTCCTTCAAGACAGAGAGGGGTTTCTAAAGCAAGAAACTAGGTTAGGGCGTGCCGACGTCACGTTGCGGCCCTACACCAAGCAAATCCATACAGCGCTGGACGTCTGACTGTACACCTATACAGCGGGATATCAAACGTGATGTGAACAGGCCCTTAAAGCATCCGACAAGGCATTTGAAATTGGTTTTTAAAATGTGGACAAGCCCTTTTAGGGGGTTTTCCCATTACAAACACTTATCTTTTACCCACAGGATAGAGCTGTGACGGCTAACCTCCGGCACTCCAGCTGTGGCATAACTACAACTCCCAAGATGCACACTTGCTTGGACCACAGAAATGAATGGAGCATGCTGGGAGTCATAGTTTCACCACAGCTGGACAGAGGAGGTGTCTGATCGGTGGGGATCTGACCAATGGAGCCCCAGTCGATCGCAAGAACAGGGGGCCCTGTGTGCTTCCGTGAAGCATGCACTCCCGCCACTCCATTCAAATTGGGCATACAGAGCCCCCATTATCATGACCAGTGGGAGCCCCGGCAGTCGGACACCCACAAATCAAAACACATCTGTCCCGTGGATAGGAGATAAGTGCTTGTAATTGGACAACCCCTTTAAGATGCAAAGTCTCCTGCCGTCCCAAACAGAAGATATACCAGGGAACTGGCCTGGGTGAATACTGAATATTTTGCCGTTGACCCAACATTATATATGGGCAGGGACTGTACAGAACTGACTAGTGACAATCACTTCCAGAATGAAGGAGTTTATTCAGAAAAACAAAAAAACTGTCAACAGAAGGGAGAGAAACGAGTCCATCTGATAAGGAGATCCATTATGGAGGACGGGTCAGGCCACCAGCTGCGCGCAGCGTAGAGCGGTGCCGGTCCTAACGGTGGTCGCACTCCCCGCCGGGCTCACGCTGCAATTATCTGAGATGCGTCCTCTTCCCTGCAAGAACAGGCCGGAGACCAGACCATTACCTGCACCACATATCTGTCTCAATCAATTGATTTGGGCTGGAGTCACACTTGCAGTTTTTTTTATGCGTTTTTTTTATGCGTTTTTTTTTTTCAGCCAAAGCCAGAAATGGATTCAAAAGGAATGGGGAAGATAAGGGAGAGACAGACACGTCGCTTTCCTGCTGGATCCTGTTTTTAGCTATAAAAAATAAATAAACGTATGTGCGTTTCCAGCCTTAGGACGGATTGTGCACAAGCGTAAATGATTGACGTCTTACAAGAAGTCATCTCTCTATGGCTGCCATCGCCAACTGCTGCAGAGCCATTAAACTACTTTCTACGCATCCGATATAGCCATAGGCTCCCCCACCCAGCTGACAGAGGCCATGAGAGTGCCTAGGGTGCACAGAAGATGCTGCATGCCTATGGCATCCATCAGGATATAGGTTGGCGGTATAGGCTATGCACCTCTGACAGTCTGACTCAGGGCATCCTGGGAGCTGTAGTCTTGCAGCAACTGGAGACTGCAGACTGAACCCAATCCTTACCTGCTTGAGACGCGGGATACTTCTATAATAAATGCGGATCCTGCAAAACACAGATGCCGCCCGTGTGCCTCCCTGCAATTTGCGGACAAGAATAGGACCAGACTCATACATTTTTGTGGGGCCACGGAATGGAGCAACGGATGCGGACAGCATACAGAGTGCTGTCCACATCTTTTGCGGCCCCATTGAAGTACAGCTCGGATGCGGAACCAAACCGCGGTCGTGTGAATGAGCCCTAACACAGTACCAGCCAAGTGCGGGAGACTAGACAAATCTCATGCACACGTTGCTTCTTACTTCAGTGCGGAAATTGACCCGTCGTGTGGATTTTAAAATCTGCGGCAGTGTCAATTGTTTGTGCAATTTTGCACCTTATGTAGAGTGGTTTTCTCCATAGCCTGTAATGGGGCTGTTAAATCCGCACCAAAAACCTCATGAAAAATACACACAAAAATGCACTAAGATTAAGATAAATAGGGCAGGTAGCTTTAAAGGAGTATTCCAGTTACATTATGTTATCCCCAATCTACAGGATGGGGGATAACTATTAGATCAGTGGGGGTCCCACTGCGGGGACCCCCATCCATCACAAGGGCTCTGTACCCCCTGCAATGAACAGCGCTGTTGGTTGGGCATGCGTGCGGCCGTTCCATGACTTTCTATGGGAATTCCGGAGATAGCCAAGCTATGTACTTGGCTCCCTCTGAAACTCCAATAGAAATGAATAGAGCTGTTCATTTCAGGGGGTACGGGGCGATCTAATAGTTATCTCCCATCCAGTGGATAGGGGATAGCTTAAAGGCTATGTACACCTTTGGGGGCATTTTGTTTTTACTATTGTATTGTACTCATTTTGAGCTAAACATTTTTTAAATTGGTCTTCATTAAAAAATATGGCGTCCTTTTTTCTGTACAGAGGCGAGATGCTGTAGCAGCAGCCTGTGGAGTTTGTCTTATCTGTCAGACCAGGAGCTGAGGGGCTCCTTATCTCTGCTCTCTGACCTTATAAACACTCATTATAGCTCAATCCTTATCTTACTGATAAGAATGTGGCTTATACAAGTGTTTATGACCTCTCAGTAGTTTAGAGATAAGGGTTATTAGATGACCGGCACAAAGTGAAACACAGCCAGAAAAACGTAACACTTTGTGACAGAACGGCTCAATATTTTTAATAAAGGCCAAATGAAAAAAATATTTTTAGGCAAAAATGAGTAAAACGCAATGATAAAAATAAAAATTGCCCCAGTAGCTATACGGTACATAGCCTTCAATATAACTGGAATACCCCTTTAAAGTACATCCACATAAATTATTTTAAGTACGTATATTGGGGTGGATTCTGCCCCCAAAAGCGCATGCAGGACTTCCCTATTGATTTCTAGGGGAATCCGCATGTTAAACCACACGGCTCTTTTTTTCCGGTTGCGATTTAAAAAAAAAAAAAACACTGTAAAAAATAAAAATAAAAAATAAAAGGGTCTTGTCCATTCCTGAAGCCTCAGCCACAATTTCCATAAAAAATGCCCAGGAATAAAAATCCTTAAAAAAATAAATAAAATCCACGAAAAAAAAAAAATGATTTGGATTCCGCATCAGTTTTTTTTTCAGCGTGAACATACCCACGAGGAGCTGCTGCGTCGACACTTGTGTTCGGAGTCCGTCTGCAAGACTACGGCTCTACCCCCAACAAGCGCCGGTGAAGATACATTCAGCATAATGGTCACACATTGCTGCTGGACCGTAGACATTGTAAGCAGAGCAATTTGAAAAAGCAAATTGCAAAAAAATAAATAAAAATGTAAAAACCGCATTGTCCTGGTGCACATTATAGATTTAAGTGCTATATACTTACAAGACTGGTGGTGTAGGCGACCTAGCGTCCTGAAAGATGCCATTTCCTAAGCAATTTATGACGTGCTCACTTCTGCAAAGTTTCTCACTTTGGTTTGTAATGAGGCCCCAAAAATGTTGGTGCAAAAAGAAAAAAGGGGAAAAAAAAAAAACACATAACAGAAATTTGTGCAACAGCGACACCCGCAGGAAGTGCACTCACACTGCAGAATGGGAGCCCGAGTCTACAGGAAGTACGCTGCACGTTCACTACACGGATCTCTCAGATTTCACACGGCAAGCAGAGAAATACGGAGCCTTAAAGGCGCTTTTTTTTTTTGGTGTACTACGTTTTTCAGCAGCGTTTTCTGCTGAGTAAACGAATGCAATATACGTAGCAAATAGCGTGTACGTCGGGGGATCTGCTTTAAGGGCTCACGACCGTGTGTGTGTTTTGCGGACCCACAAAACATGAAGACCGGCCGAGTGCATGGCGCCATATATATATATTTTTTTTTAACTCCTGCAGAAATGTCCTTTACTTGTCTGCAGAACGGACAACTGTAGGACATGTTCTTTTTTGCGGGGCTACGAAACGTACATACGCCGCGCGCCGTCATTGAAATGAAATGTGGATCGGATGCGGACCAAACACACAGTCATGTGCATGAGGCCTGAAGCATTTTTGAAAACAGCAGCCTAAAAATACCTTCCTGTGTGAACTACGGCACGCATTGACAACAGTGGGAAGCGCATCACAGCGTTTTGCACGGTGCCGATTTTGCCCTATGAACGTAGCCAACAAGCTCATTCAATGCGGCTAATCCAAGAAGGACGATCCGCCTGAGGATCCATCTCAAGAAATTATCCCCACCGCGCAAGGTGGATTTTGAAATCGGCAGCCGTACAAAGGCGGTTTAAGGACCAGAATATACACTGAAACCTGCATAAAAAATATCAAATGCACTAAACGTGTATCCACACGTATCAGTAAAAAATACCACAGACCATGGTACTGGCATGCAGGTGAAACATGAAAAAAATAATAATAATAATGTGCGGCCCATTACCACATTGCAAAACCTTGTCAAGAAGGCATGCAGTTTTTCAAATGTGGTTGTGTGTGAACTGACCCTTAGGCCTTGATGCACACAACCGTTCCGTTTTTTGCGGTCAGCAAATTGCGGATCCGCAAGTCACGGAAGCCGCTCGTGTGCATTCCGCAATTTGTGGAACGGAACAGGCGGCCCATTGTAGAAATGCCTATTCTTGTCCGCAAAAAACGGACGAGAATAGGACATGCTATATTTTTTTAGTGGGGCCACAGAACGGAGCAACGGATGCGGACAGCACACGGAGTGCTATCCGCATCTTTTGCGGCCCCATTGAAGTGAATGGATCCGCACCCGAGCTGCAAGAACTGCGGCTCTGATGCGGACCAGAACAACGGTCGTGTGCATGAGGCCTTAGGCTAGGTCTACACGACAACATTTGTCGCGTGACACATAGGGCACAATTACACTGCAACATGTGTCGCGCGACAAATTTTATAATGGTAGTCTATGGTTTCGCACTATGACATACTGCAACAGTCGCAAAAAACCCATTCAAGATGGATTTTTCTGCAACTGTTGCTTCGCAGTATGTCGCAGTGCGACACCATAGACTACCATTATAAAAATTGTCGCGCGACACATGTCGTCGTGTAGACCTAGCCTAGTCCTGGCAACCCCCCCCCCCCCCCCCACAGTCAGTCTTGAATCACCTGAGGAGCAGGTCTGCAAGAATACAAGGCACCTCAGGGGAGCCACGGATTTCTATGGACACCTAAGGTCCTGCCTGCTAGATAAGTCTACAGGGCAATGATCTCCAACCTGTAGCTCTCCAGCTGCTGCAAAACTACAACTCCCATCAAGCCCCGCTAGCCGCACGCCAGATAACCCTCTCAATGCAAGCCCTAATACAGATGCATGCTGAAGGGGTGGCTGGCAGAATTTCCTGCCCAGCTCTATGGAGATGACCTTCATGGCCCAGCAGTCGTCTCGCACATCAGAAGGCTCTATATACTTTGCTCACATTTCCACAAATGTACGGAATAAAATGCCATTAACTCTACGTGTGAGGTGTTTGCGCTGATAAAGGAAGGTGGCGACGTGCTCCGGTGACAGACGGGACCACCTGAGGGCGGCCAATCTCCGTATCTGTCCCTTATCTCTCCCTACAGCCACCTCCATCTGGACCAGACACCTGCAAGAAATCTCGCCGGTGCGCCGGCTCCCAGCGAGACGCGCGTCCCCCGAGCGGAGATTAATCTCACCATTACCACCTTATTAGACTCTAATTGTCTGGTGGCTGCCGGGAGACAGGGCAGGTTTAACCCCTTCGCTGCGGGTGAAGACGTTACATGCAGCAGAGGTCTGTCCTATGTGAGGTAGAGGAGAGGGTTAACCTGTTTTGCAGAAATGGCCTGTAATCTAATCCTTACCTATGAGCCAATCCGGAGCCATCGGCAGGGATTTCACACGCTCCCCCACTGTACCGACATCTGTCATAATGCAGCCCCACTGCTAATGAGACCACGGCAACATATAGTTTATGTAAATTCATCAGCATACAAAGGGTTACCGTGAAAACCATGATGGTCGCCCACTTTATGACCTCTGTACATGTTTGGTCTTCCAAGTGGACCTCTCAGAGGAGTCTATTCTTCTGGGCAACTCATTCTCTAGGACACTGCTCCTCAACCTGTTGCAAAACTACAACTCCCAGCATGCCCTGACAGCCGCTGGAGGAGGACGGATTGGCGAGCAATGCTCTAAAAGACGACAGGGGCATGGACCCTGCATGGCACATGATGGCAACTGTGACCCGATACCTCTACAGGACCTATTCTGGCCATTCTTGCCCCAGTATTATGGTCCAGTCTGATGCCAGGGCCAAGAATTTAGTCACATAGGGGCGATCGGAGAGATTTGTGATGCTTCCTATGAAGAAAAAGGGGGTCTACAGGCAGAGAGATATGGGAGTCTGTCAATCTCTAACTGCCTATATAAGGGCGAATTCACACACGGCAGATCTGCGGCACGCGTTTCTGGGGCCATCCCATTCATCCGTATGGGTCTTGCTAAAATCCATGTACGAGCAGCAGAACCAGTCCTCTAATCTGGAGAGTGCACCGCGGGCGGGATGGTGCACCTATGTTATAGCTACTGGCTCTGGAATCTCAGGGACCATTGAACAAGCAGGAGGTGGGCAGCGTTACCGGCGGACCCAACGGTGCACCAACAGAGCGCTGAAGGTGGATAACCTTATGGTAATTACTTAGCTCTTTGCACAGGCCCAAAGCCTGAGGCTGCACTACTAACACAAGTCTGATGGCAGTAACCCCCATCCTTCCTGGCTTGAATATTGATGTGGATAGTGAAACAGACTCAGCAAGTATAGGGGTGCCTGAAAATGGCGGCTGGAGGTGTAACAGAAACTCCGCACAAATTTACATGCGTTTCTGCACCAAGATCTGGATGAGCAACTTGCATTGCAAAGGGTGAACTCCGCACAAACAATTGACATGCCGCAAACTTAAAAAATCCACACGGAATGAAAAAGCAAAGTGTACGTGAGATTTGTCCGTTATATACTTTGCTGGGACCGTATTACGCACGTAATCCGCAACGTGTGCAGGTACCCCAGAAGTCACGCTCAGAATTTTCTAACCATAAAGCAATGTAACAGGATGACATTTCAGTTCCTTTTTTTCCCCTCTCTTTATTGAGAAACGCTTTTTTAGATCAACTCAACGAAAATACCCTCTTGCTGGTACTCACGTCCCAAACATTGCTAGCGTTTCGCTAGGATATGCCGTCAATGTCAGATAGGACCTGCTCCTCACCTCCGGAATGAGACCCCCAAAGTGAAAGAGTGCACGGGTGCTCTACATTCACTGCTATGGTAGTTCTCAAAAATACCAGAGCGAGCGCAAGTGCGACCACCATCTATTCACCTCTATAGGAGTTCCGAAAATAGCAGAGCCACGCTATTTCTGGCTGTCCCATAGAAGTGAATAGAGGGGTGGTCGGCCATGCTATGGGAGTTCCGAAAATAGACGAGCGAGCGCAGGAGCGGCCATCTCTCCATTCACTTCTATGGGACGGCCAGAAATAGCCAAGCTGAAGGAGAGGTGGACGCGCATGCGCTCACTTGTCTACTTTCAGAACTCTCATAGCAGTGAATGGAGAGCACTTGCAGATACGCGGTGCACTCTCCTCTACTTTGGAGGAGCAGGTCCTAGAGGTGGGACCCGCACCCTAGCGATATGCCAGCAATGTCCGAGATGAGAATACCCCTATTATAAGCTGTGCTGTTTGGAGGATATAACTTTGGTTCACCTGCAAAACTGGGTACCTGTTACGGCTACAGATAGGATATCAATATCAGATTGGTGGGGGTCCGACACCTGGTACCCTCCCCCATCCGATCTATACAGTATCCGGAGCTGGACGCAGAAGGCTCCGTACACTTTGTAATTTCCGGTGCCGGCGTACTGCAGATCAAATGCCATACAAGACGCGACATCGCTTCACGATGCGGCTTCTGTGCAGAAACCCAGTGGGCTAGCCGCACGGGGATTAGACCCACCGAAAGAGACCCGTGGTAGTTTAAAGGGGTGGTCTCATCTTGGACATTGGGGGCCATTCACTTCTATGGGAGCGCCGAAAATAGCCGAGTGCCCAACGCTCCATTCACTTCTATGGGGCTTATGAAAATAACCAATATTCTCAGCACTCCCATATAAATAAATGGAGGGCGGCTGCGCATGTGCGGGCTCCGTTCTGGGACCCACCCCTATCAGACATTGGGGGAATATCACTATAGTATGCCCCCAATGTCCAAGATGAGACAATCCCTTTAAACTACAAACCTAACCCTGGGTTCACACCTGAGCGTTTCTGAGACGCGCGTTTTACGCGCGTATTTGTCGCACGTTTTTTGCAATAGTAAACGCGCGTTTGTGTGATTGACTGCAGTGTTGTCCAATGAGTCTATGGGCCAAAACGCGTGTCAAACGCCCAAAAACAAGCTCAAGAACTTGTTTATGCGTCGGGAGTTTTACAGTACGTTCAAACGCGCTGTAAAACGCTCAAGTGTGAACCAGGGCCATAGGGAAGCATTGGTTTTCACGTGTTGAGCGTTTTACAGCGCGTTTGAACGCGCTGTAAAACGCTTAGGTGTGAACTTAGGGTAATCGATTTCTGCTGCGGATTCCCCCATCGTGCAAGCCTAAGGCTGGGTTCAGACCTGAGCGTTGTGAAACGAGCGCTCTGTATGCGCGATTGTACGGGCGTTTACAATCGCGCATACAGAGACTGGCGTTCACACATTGTCGCGCGTTCCCGAATTTCTATGTGCGGGAACGCGCGACAAACGCCCAAAAAAAGCTCAAGCACTTGTTTGAGCGTCGGGCGTTTTACAGCGCGATCGTACGCGCTGTAAAACGCCCAGGTGAGAACCATTCCCATAGGGAATCATTGGTTCTTGCCTGTTGTGCGTTTTACAGCGCGTAGGAACGCGCTGTAAAACGCTCAGGTGTGAACCCAGCGTAAAGGTCCGTTCACACACGTCGGATTGGACCGATGCACGTAAATCTGGTTTCCACATGCTACAGAAAATTTCTGGCCATGCTGTAGGAAAAAAAATATATGATTTTTGGAAATATTTATGTGGATTCCGCACTAAAAATTCTAAGATCCGCGGCAGTGAAAATGAAGTGCAAGCCGTAGATTACCGCCGACACCTCCGCTAGTAAATTTATCTAGAGGGATTTTTCAGAAAAGTTGGGCGACTACCAGACTTTGGGGCGAATTTACTCAGTCTTAGGCCTCCTGCAAAAATAGGTCCGTGATCCAGCCGTTCCGCAAAAAGATAGGACATGTTTTATCTTTTTGCAGAACGGAAGTTCGGTACGAAACCCGACGGAAGCACTCCGTAGTGCTTCCGTAGGGTTTCGTTCCGCATCTCCGGATTTGCGGACCTATTGAAGTGAATGGGTCCGCATCCGTAATGCACATGGAACAGTGCCCGTGTATTGCGAAACCGCAAATGCGGACCGCAATACGGCAACGGGATACCTGCGGTCGTGTGCAGGAGGCCTTAGGCCTCATGCACACGACTGTTGTTTTAGTTAATTTGAATGGGTCCGTGATCTGTCCGCAGAGGCACAGAGAGAAAACCCACGGAAGCACTACGTGGTGCTTCCGTACCTCCATTCCGCAGCGCACCTTCCAGATTGCGGAACCTTTCAAGTGAATGTGCACCGCATCACGGATGCGGGCCCAAACAGCCGGGGTCAGTATATTGCGGACCCGATTCTTGGGGGCCACAATATGGGCAACGGTCGTGTGCATAAGGCCTAAGGAGTGATTCACACAAGCGCGATAGGCCCAGTAAACACACTCCATGTGTCAGCCGCGGCTTCCCTGCTCCAAACTGACCACTGCTGCTCCATTCATCTCCATGGGAGTACGGAGACAGCCATGTGGAGCGCTCCCCTAATTCTAGGGGCACGGGATCCCCATTTTTGTAATTAGTAGGACCCCCACCGATCTGTTATCACCTGTCTTAGGCCACAAATACCAGTCATCACTTACCCACAGGATAGATAAGCGTATGACCGCCGGGGGTCCAGGGACTCGTCACGTGCCCCCCCATTATACATAGTGGGGGGGGGGGGTCACACAGGCGCACTACCGCTCCATTCATGTTCTATGGGACTGACGGAGATAGCAGAACAGTATTGAGCCGGTATCAACACTGGGAGGGTTCACATTTTCGTGAACACTGCGGGGGGCACCGTGGTTGGACCCCAGTGATTATATAATTTACCATAGGTCTCAGCGTGAACCAAGAACCTAATTGTCAGCCTCTGGAAGTAAACCGTGAACGCTGCTGCCGGTCACTGACAGTAAGCAGGGATCTTGAAAAAAACAATAATTGAACCAAAGTAAACGGCGGGACTTTTGAAGCCGCAAATCCCTATGATACTTACGACGGGGACAACCTATAGCAATGGCGGACTGTCCGTGGCGACATCACAGGCCGCTCGCTCAACGCCCGGGCACGGCAAAACCTAGGGGTGAGACGCTCGCTACCTAGAGCGGCAGACAGACTGGAACTGAGCCGCGAGGCGTGAACGTTTGCGGACGGCTGCCATTTTAGTGCGTTTACAACACCCCGGCGCAACTGTAAGGCACCCCCTGCGGAGCCTGAAGCCTTCACCGCCTACTATGGGGCCTACAACGCCGGAAAATCGAAAAAACCTGGCGTTGCGTGACCTCGACCGTCCGTTGGCTTTGTGTGACAGGAAGTGGTCTTACTCCATAGCAGTTAATAAAAAAAATTTAAAAAAAATATGGCAGACGACGAAAGGCGCAAAATTGACGCAAAAAGTGGAATCATGTGACTTGTGTCACATGGCACAGGTAAGGGGTCCATATTGAACAGGGTATGTTATACAATACAGGTTACAGGGCAGGTAGAATAGAGCACACATGGAATAACAACAGCCGCCAATGTCCCCACCCCCCCCGCACTTCACACTGACCATTCACCCGGTGCCCAAAGTCCTTGTGCCTCCACACAAAGGCCAGGGGCACCGCCAACCCGCCACCTCCTAAGCTCGCAGCACCCCAATATACCGGCCCCCAAACCCTCCCGCCGCCGCCATCCTCCTCACCTCAGCATCCAGTGTGGCCATGGCTCCGACCCCGAGCGTAGCCCCGCCCCGCCGCCTGTGACGAGGACGGCGACGCCCCGCCCACTCACTGTTACAAACCCGGGGGGAAACGGAGGGGAATATGAGGATCTGGCGCATGCGCACTCCTGCCGCCTGCGCCGTAATCAATATGGTGGCCCTTGTCTGACTGACCTAACATGGCGGGCTCTTCAGTTCAGGGGCAGTTCTAAGTACGTGGCTTCCTCGCACCTGAGCTCGGGCCTAGTTGAGATGTGCTGTGCCAGCTAACAGGGTTTTCTGGAGCTTGTAGTTCCTCAGCAGTCATGGCACCTAATTTCTCACAGAAATAAAGACTTTGATATAAAAAAAAAAGGGAATTAATGGCTAGTGTTGAGCGAACTTGTGTTTTTAAGTTCTGCGGCCAAAGTTCGGGTTATCGAAGAATCCCGTTATGGATTCCGCTACCACGGACCATAACGGAATTTAGAATCCATAAGGGGATTCTTCGATAACCCGAACTTTGGCCGCAGAACTTGAAAACACAAGTTCACTCAACACTATTAACGACCTTAGAAAATGAGGGTGACGCAGTCGGGGCGCGGTATTTGCTCGCACGTGTGCCCAGAAGATTTGAAAAAAATGCAAGAGACCGAAAATCCGTGGAAAAAAAATAATTTCCGTACTATTAGGGTATGTTCTGGCGACATTTCCAATTATGAGGATGTCGCACACGTAGTAACTTCCGTTTTTTTTGTGGACCCATTGAAATATTGGAAAGACAATACGTTTGTGTGCATGAGGCCTTAGACTGAGCTCCGATCTTCCTATTCCGCTCGCTTTGTGGCGCTGTGACCATAGACGTATGACCTCACCCGACAGTACAACCCACTTCATTTTATGGTTCAGAGCTGTGTTCGCGATTCTGCGGGCTTCAGAGCTGAACTCTCCCAGCATTCCCTGCTTGTTCAGTTGATTTGATTACGCCAGGCTCACTAGCCGTGCAGTATAGGAATCCAGCCTGCGTCCATTGACAAGCCTGCTGACTGTTTCCAGTAACAACCAGCAGAATTGTGAGTTCAGCTCTGGCGACATCAGACCACGCCAACGCATCATCCATGGACCCTCACGCCTGCAGATTCTGCTATGGAGTGGGAGACCATGGACGACGTCATGGGACCACACGGCTAGGACGTCACCGTGACACCCCAAGTGGCCCCTCGGTTGGGCCCAAAACCCCTCTTCCATAAGAAGGCACCGTTGCAGGTGGGGGCCCCCTAACAGAATTAGTATCGGGCCCCTTATCTTCAAGTCTTTTATAACACTGCTTATCGTCTTATTTTTCCAGGACTCTAGACCGACCCATCAAGAAAGGAGAAGCCGCGAGCTGAAAGTAAGTGACCTTGTGGCAGCCAATCAGGGGGCAGAGATTATTTTTGCAGTGCGGTTTGCCAAATGAAAGCTGAACTCTGATTGGTTCCACTGTGTCTCGTGCAGCTTTGTGCCTATTTATGGTATTATCTCCTTGTAAAATATGAGAAACCCTTAGGCTACATGCACAGGACAGTGAAAACAAAAATGTCCGTTAAAAACGGACACACTGTCAGTTTTTCATAGCCATTTTGCATCAGTGTGTGCATCCATTTTCTGTCCGTTTGTCCGTTTTGCATCAGTTTTTCACGTCCGTTAAAAACAGACATGAAAAATGGATGAATTTGATTGGCAGTTATTTCTAGACCCACCCTTCTGAGAACACCCACAGGATGGTAAGCCCCCAGCTACAATAATGTCCCCCATAGTGTAGGAATTTTTTATTTATTTTTTGCTGTGCCCAGCTTTAATAATGTCCCCCATGTAGGCCCCCTTCGTAAAAAACAATGTCCCCCATGTAGGCCCCCTGGTAAAACAATGTCCCGGATGTAGGCCCCCTGGTAAAACAATGTCCCCCATGTAGGCCCCCTGGTAAAACAATGTCCCCCATGTAGGCCCCCTGGTAAAACAATGTCCCCCATGTAGGCCCCCTGGTAAAACAATGTCCCCCATGTAGGCCCCCTGGTAAAACAATGTCCCCCATGTAGGCCCCCTGGTAAAACAATATCCCCCATGTAGGCCCCCTGGTAAAACAATGTCCCCCATGTAGGCCCCCTGGTAAAACAATGTACCCATGTAGGCCCCCTGGTAAAACAATGTCCCCCATGTAGGCCCCCTGGTAAAACAATGTCCCCCATGTAGGCCCTCTGGTAAAACAATGTACCCCATGTAGGCCCCCTGGTGAAAACAATGTACCCCATGTAGGCCCTCTGGTAAAACAATGTACCCCATGTAGGCCCCCTGGTAAAACAATGTCCCCCATGTAGGCCCTCTGGTAAAACAATGTACCCCCATGTAGGCCCCCTGGTAAAACAATGTCCCCCAATGTAGGCCCCCTGGTAAAAACAATGTCCCCCATTATGCCCCTGGTAAAACAATGTCCCCATGTAGGCCCCCTGGTAAAACAAGTACCCATGTAGGCCCCCTGGTAAAACAATGTCCCCCCATGTAGGCCCCTCTGGTAAAACAATGTCCCCCATGTAGGCCCTCTGGTAAAACAATGTACCCATTAGGCCCCTGGTAAAACAATGTCCCCCATGTAGGCCCTCTGGTAAAACAATGTACCCCATGTAGGCCCCCTGGTAAAACAATGTCCCCCATGTAGGCCCTCTGGTAAAACAATGTACCCCATGTAGGCCCCCTGGTAAAACAATGTCCCCCATGTAGGCCCCCTGGTAAAACAATGTCCCCCATGTAGGCCCCCTGGTAAAACAATGTCCCCCATGTAGGCCCCCTGGTAAAACAATGTCCCCCATGTAGGCCCCCTGGTAAAACAATGTCCCCCATGTAGGCCCTCTAGTAAAACAATGTACCCCATGTAGGCCCTCTGGTAAAACAATGTACCCCATGTAGGCCCTCTGGTAAAACAATGTACCCCATGTAGGCCCTCTGGTAAAACAATGTACCCCATGTAGGCCCCCTGGTAAAACAATGTCCCCCATGTAGGCCCTCTGGTAAAACAATGTACCCCATGTAGGCCCCCTGGTAAAACAATGTCCCCCATGTAGGCCCCCTGGTAAAACAATGTCCCCCATGTAGGCCCTCTGGTAAAACAATGTACCCCATGTAGGCCCCCTGGTAAAACAATGTCCCCCATGTAGGCCCTCTGGTAAAACAATGTACCCCATGTAGGCCCCCTGGTAAAACAATGTCCCCCATGTAGGCCCCCTGGTAAAACAATGTCCCCCATGTAGGCCCCCTGGTAAAACAATGTCCCCCATGTAGGCCCCCTGGTAAAACAATGTCCCCCATGTAGGCCCCCTGGTAAAACAATGTCCCCCATGTAGGCCCTCTGGTAAAACAATGTACCCCATGTAGGCCCTCTGGTAAAACAATGTACCCCATGTAGGCCCTCTGGTAAAACAATGTACCCCATGTAGGCCCTCTGGTAAAACAATGTACCCCATGTAGGCCCCCTGGTAAAACAATGTCCCCCATGTAGGCCCTCTGGTAAAACAATGTACCCCATGTAGGCCCCCTGGTGAAACAATGTCCCCCATGTAGGCCCCCTGGTAAAACAATGTCCCCCATGTAGGCCCTCTGGTAAAACAATGTACCCCATGTAGGCCCCCTGGTAAAACAATGTCCCCCATTTTGTATGAATTTTTTTTTACCGCCCCAGCTTTAATAATGCCCCCAATGTAGGGCCCCATCTTAAATAAATAATGTCCCCCATAGTGTAGGATTTTTTTTTTACCGCCCTCAGCTTTAATAATGCCCCCAATGTAGGGCCCCATCTTAAATAATATAGGAAATGTATCGTGGCTCTCCCGTATCTGATTTAGGCCTCATGCACACGACCGTTGTGTGCATCCGTGGCCGTTGTGCCGTTTTCAGTTTTTTTTTCGCTGACCCATTGACTTTCAATGGGTCCGTGGAAAAATCGGAAAATGCACCGTTTGGCAGCCGCATCCGTGATCCGTGTTTCCTGGCCGTGAAAAAAATATGACCTGTCCTATTTTTTTCACGGCCAACGGTTCACGGACCCATTCAAGTCAATGGGTCCGTGAAAAAACACGGATGCACACAAGATTGTCGTCTGTGATCCGTGTCCGTTTTTTCCTATCATTTCAATGGCAAACTAGACTTAGATTTTTTTTTCATTTTTCATGTCCGTGGATCCTCCAAAAATCAAGGAAGACCCACTAATGAAAAAACGGTCACGGATCACGGACCTACGGACCCCGTTTTTGCGGACCTTAAAAAAAAACTGTCGTGTGCATGAGGCCTTAGGGTTAAGGTGCTCTGTTTTTTGGATGGTTCACCTGTTCATCCAGTATAGCATTCATTTGGGGCATATAATTGAACTGACCTCTACCATGTGGTACAATCAATGAACCTTGTGCATAAACGACTCTGTGCTCCTTAGGCCTCATGCACACGACCGTTTTTTTTTAAGGTCCGCAAAAACGGGGTCCGTAGGTCCGTGATCCGTGACCGTTTGTGGGTCTTCCTTGTTTTTTGGAGGATCCACAGACATGAAAAATAAATAAAAAATCTAAGTCAAGTTTGCCATTGAAATGATAGGAAAAAACGGACACGGATCACGGACGCGGATGACAATCTTGTGTGCATCCGTGATTATTCACGGACCCATTGACTTGAATGGGTCCGTGAACCGTTGGCTGTGAAAAAAATAGGACAGGTCATATTTTTTTCACGGCCAGGAAACACCCTCTTATCTTGCCCTTCTCTCGATCTGCTTCGGATGGACTTATTCGATTTAGACAAGATCGATATTTCTGTCTCTCGATACCCGGCACCATGTACAATATGGGATATCCACCAGACTTCGGCGGTGAAGTTGCCTTTACTCCGGACTATGTTGCTCGGGTTTCTCGGCGTCCCACGTGATCTTTCTCTGAGGTCATCAGACCTTGCCTTGCCCGAGTACCACCGTCCCAGCAATTCTAGCGTTGTCACGTGATAGGGCAGGTCAGGTGATCCCGCTTGCGATTCGATAGATACAGATTCCGTCTTTATAATAGAAGACAGTGATGTTGGACGGTCTTTATAAGATTTTAGGTGGGTAGTCTTTCTCTCCTAAACAGCCAGACGCGTTTCGAGGCATCGACCTCTTCCTCACTGGCTTCCAGATCCGTTTGCGGCTTACTACAGAACATCCATCCGATCTCCGCGCCTGCGCAGTGTGGGGGTAGGGAAATCTGATGGCCATTTTTTCTGTTAAATAAATATATATTTAGGAGATCGGATGGATGTTCTGTAGTAAGCCGCGCTTGCGCACTGGGACGTAATTTTTCAATACTCTAAGGCTGGTGAGGCTCTCCGGCGCATGCGCAGTGTCCCGGAGTCCAGCTGAACTCCGCTGTGAGATTTCCCTAAACCACCGTTTTGCTCATGCGCATATCGGCACAACTCCGGCACGCCTCCTCACGTCATTTCCAGTGTGCGACCTGTAAGTTACGAGATAGGGAAATCTCATGAAGTAGGGTAATGTAACGTTACACCGGCACTCCAGCTGTTGAGAAACTACAACTCCCAGAATGCTTCATTCACTTCCATGGGAGATAGAAGAACAGCCAAGGATGTTTGCATGCTGGGAGTTATAGTTTTACCTCAGCTGGAGTGCGGAAGGTTGGTGATCCCTGTGAGGCTCTATTCAGATGTCTGCACTTTGGTTCCAGATCCGTTCCGCAATTATGCGGAACGGGTGCGGACCCATTCATTTTCAATGGGGACGGAAAAGATTTAGACAGCACACAGTGTGCTGTCCGTATCCGCATTTCCGGTCCGCGGCTCCGCAAAAAAAATAGAACATGTCCTATTCTTGTCCGCAGCTGCATACATACAGCCCTGTCTGTATAAGATCTGACAGCTGACAATGTACGGTATATCAGAGCAGAAACCAAGGAAAGAACTGCCTGTAGAGCTCAGAGACAGGATTGTGTGACGGCACAGATCTGGAGAAGGGGACAAAACATGTCTGCCGCACTGAGCGTTCAGTGGCCTGGTATCTTATGTACGTCTTTATTAGTCCTCTGCTCTTGTGTATTATATGAATTTTAATGAATTTTGGCATATGCTTGGCGCTGATATCCGAATAACGGGAATATGTGTACTGTTACTGTGTGATTACTATATGTCAGAAATGAACCAATTAAAATCGAGTGCTGGTCATGTGACCTGATAGCATGGTTTTTTTTTTAAAGGGGTTGCTCGGTTTCATGATGGCTCATCAGTATCAGATCGGTGGGGGTAAATATTGAAGAAGATGCAGTGCCACCTTCTCTTCAAATGGCTGATCGATTGGGGTGCTGTGTGTTGGACATCTACCAATCTGATATTGATTACCTATCCTGAGGATAATGTCATGAAACCAAACATCCTCTTTAAAGGGGTTATCCACCTTCTAGGGCTTTTGACTAGATGACCCCCTTCCCCCCCAAATCCTCAACCTTTTATTTTAATATTGACATGAACTGTTCAAGCAGGGTTACCATCAATTTCTGAAAAGTTAAACTTAGGTGACAACCAGTATGGTTGCACTTCCTGTTGTCACTTTGCAAAAATGGCCGCCTTAAAGAAATAGAAGCCTGAAAATACCTTGCCAAAAATCCTAATAATAGCTAATAAAATACAATGAAGCTTCTGCATTTTGGTCCTGGTGCTTCGTGCTTCATTATACACCTCTGTGATTTTATTTCATATATGCATCACTCTTGTGATGTGTTACAATCCCCAGAATCAGACGGTCAGTTTGCATAGCAGAGCCGAGGAGGCGATGCAGCGCAGACTCTATCACACAACCAGGGATCTGGAGGTTACCTGAGGACATAAGATTTATGCCTTTCAGTTCTAACCTATGGGCCTCATTATCAAGTGACCTATTCTCCAATGTTGGCTTTATGAAGTCAGAAACGCATTGGCCGTGAACAATAATAAGATCTCGCATCTAATGGAATTACTGCTGCCAAATGTCTCGGGTTCTGCAGTGAAATCCAGCACAGCGTCCATCTGTACCGGAGGAGAAAAAGAGCTCTAATCACTGCAGATACAGCACAAATAGTCCATGATGAGGATTGACTCTGGGAATTAACCTCATGATGACCGGATGGGATAGAGAGAGAGAGAGAGAGAGATAGGAGATAGATAGACAGACATGAGAGAGAGATTTGATATAGATACACAGTCGAGTCGATGTTGGCAGTGAGTAGCTCATGAAAGAAACCTTGTGTACTGAGCTGGCTTGGTGGGTATATGAGGAGTGTGATAGGCTGTCTGCACACATATCCCTCGGTGGGTATATGAGGAGTGTGATAGGCTGTCTGCACACATATCCCTCGGTGGGTATATAAGGTGTGTGATAGGCGGTCTGCACACATATCCCTCAGTGGGTATATAAAGTATGTGATAGGCTGTCTGCACACATATCCTTCGGTGGGTATATAAGGTGTGTGATAAGTTGTCTGCACACATATCCCTCTCTGGGTATATAAGGGGTGTGATAGGCTGTCTGCACACATTTCCCTCGGTGGGCATATAAGGTATATGATAAGCTGTCTGCACACATATCCCTTGGTGGGTATATAAGGTGGGGTATATAAGGTGTGATAGGCTGTCTGCACACATATCCCTTGGTGGGTATATAAGGTGTGATAGGCGGTCTGCACACATATCCCTCAGTGGGTATATAAGGTGTGTGATAGGCCGTCTGCACACATATCACTTGGTGGGTATATAAGGTGTGTGATAGGCTGTCTGCACACATATCCCTTGGTGGGTATATAAGGTGTGTGATAGGCTGTCTGCACACATATCCCTCAGTGGGTATATAAGGTATGTGATAGGCTGTCTGCACAGATATCCCTCGGTCGGTATATAAGGTGTGTGATAAATTGTCTGCACACATATCCCTCGGTGAGTATATAAGGTGTGTGATAGGCTGTCTGCACACATATCCCTCGGTGAGTATATAAGGTGTGTGATAGGCTGTCTGCACACGTATCCCTCGGTGGGTATATAAGGCATGTGATAGACTGTTTGCACACATATCCCTCGGTGGGTATATAAGGTGTGTGATAGGCTGTCTGCACACATATCCCTCGGTCGGTATATAAGGTGTGTGATAGGCTGTCTGCCCACATATCCCTCGGTGGGTATATAAGGTGTGATAGGCTGTCTGCACACATATCCCTCGGTGGGTATATAAGGTATGTGATAGGCTGTCTGCACACATATCCCTCGGTAGGTATATAAGGTGTGATAGGCTGTCTGCACACATATCCCTCGGTGGGTATATAAGGTGTGTGATAGGCTGTCTGCACACATATCCCTCGGTGGGTATATAAGGTGTGTGATAGGCTGTCTGCACACATATCCCTCGGTGGGTATATAAGGTGTGATAGGCTGTCTGCACACATATCCCTCGGTAGGTATACATGGTGTGTGATAGGCTGTTTGCACACATATCCCTCGGTGGGTATATAAGGTGTGTGATAGGCTGTCTGCACACATATCCCTCGGTCAGTATATAAGGTGTGTGATAGGCTGTCTGCCCACATATCCCTCGGTGGGTATATAAGGTGTGATAGGCTGTCTGCACACATATCCCTCGGTGGGTATATAAGGGGTGTGATAGGCTGTCTGCACACATATCCCTCGGTAGGTATACATGGTGTGTGATAGGCTGTTTGCACACATATCCCTCGGTGGGTATATAAGGGGTGTGATAGGCTGTCTGCACACATATCCCTCGGTGGGTATATAAGGCATGTGATAGGCTGTCTGCACACATATCCCTCGGTGGGTATATAAGGCATGTGATAGGCTGTCTGCACACATATCCCTCGGTGAGTATATAAGGCATGTGATAGGCTGTCTGCACACATATCCCTCGGTGGGTATATAAGGCATGTGATAGGCTGTCTGCACACATATCCCTCGTTGCTGTCATGGGTAAAAGCGGCGATTTATCAGAGTTGCAGGAAGGGATGATTATTGACTGTTCTTGTGCTGCTTTGGTGACAGTGTATGATGAGTAGACAAATGGCACCATTGTGAATAACGTGCAATTGATGTGTGAGGTGAATGTCGGCTACACAGGTGCGCAAAGGCCGAACACACTACAGTGGAGCAGCTCACCACCAAAACGAACCAGGGCTACCAGACGTGTGTCTGACACAACAGTTCAGAGAACCCTACGCGTATGGGGCTCTGGAGCAGACGGATGGTCACTGCACCTCTGCTAACAAAGCTACTTAATAAAAAAAAAGCTTAAATTTTTGCGGTCATATTGTAAATTGACCTCCACTGATTGGTAAAGGGTTGTCTTCTCCGATGAGTCAAATTTTCTGTTCCATGGAACGGATGGAGGTTGGTGTGTCAGGCGAGAAACATCAGAGAACGAACCCCCTGCAGCCATTCCTGAAAGAACACAAGCTGGTGGGGGCAGTATTATGGTCTAGGGAAGGTTTTCGGGGCATTCTCTGGGTCCACTAATCCATGTGGATGGGACTGTAACATGATTTGGGTATGAATCCATCCTGGCAAATCACGTACACCCATACATGCCAATTATCTCGCCTGGGGCGAATGGGATCTTCCAGCAAGACAATGCGACATGTAACACGGCTAGAAATGTCCAACATTGGTTGGAAGAGCATGACCAAGACTTCCAAGTACTACCCCAATTGAGCATCTGTGGGACCACCTCGATGGTCGTGTTTGTTCTAAGGTTCCTCCCCCACGCAGCCTCAAGGAGCTGTGGGATGCCCTGCAGTCAGCATGGCTCCAGGTACATGTGACAACCTACCCGGAGCTTACCGAAGTCCCTCCTGGCCTGGCTAGCTGCTGTCAGTGCTGTGCACGGTATATTAGGTGGTGGTCATAATAATGTGACTGGACTGTTTAAATATGAAATGGATAGATAGATAATTAGGTATGAGTTGGCTAGATAAATACATAGATATGACATAGATAGGGATTAGATAGATAGATGATAGATAAAATATTGAACCATAACCCCTTCTCACAAAGGCACATAACCCAAGATCTGGCAGAATTGACACCCGTTTATTGGTCCATAGATAATGAAAACTACATATTAGGAGAGCACGGACCAGATTGTCACACCACTTTTCCAGCCAGATGTTTTGGGCACCATCCAAGGCTACTAGACTCCCAAGGGGACAAGCCTCACAGCCACGTCTTCTCCCAAAGCAACAGCATATACCATGCCATCACTTAACTCTCCCCCTAGCTTCTGCCCATTCTATCCGAACCTCCTAATGCCAAAACCAGAACCCCAATAAGCAGCGTAACTATTTGGTGGATCTCCATGGCCCCCCGTATGGCTCCTTGTCCTATGTTGCTGATTCGCTTCACTGTTTTCGGTACAGAAGAGCTGATTATGAGATACTTTGGTCACAAACAGTCCATTACTTGATGACATAGACATAAATGTGGATTGTTACTTATGACCATTCATTAGGGGGGAAAGGCTTGAAATCGGCCGGACGTCTCTCTCACGGCCAGCTTTAGCACTAGAGGACCTATAGGTTCCTCATTATGGCTGTCCATTGGTGGATGCCGTGGAAGGGAAAGTAAGCATTGGACTCCCCCCACCACCATAAGATGACGACTAAGGTTCTAGCTGTCAAGAGGTCGGCGTTCACCCCTTGGTGTCAGTACTAAAATGGGTCCATGAGGCACCAGGTAGGAGGCCAGGTCCTACTGAGCTTAGGACACTGTGAACAGGGGACAAGACCCAATGTCCAGCAGAAGACTGTGTGATGTGGCCTCCTCATCAGTTGGTGAGACTGAGCCTTCTCTGGCCTGGATTGACGCTTACGAAGAGTAGACCTGCCAGCTACAGGGTGACGAGTTCTCTGCCCTCAAAAGCAAGAGCTATTGGCACATTACACTCCAGTCACACAGGAAACGTGACGACACCTTAGGTCAACTGGGAACAAACGGGCTCTGAGCTACCACCGCATGAGTGATAATGGCCGAGCCCGCCACGCAAGGCTTTCTCATCACACAGGCCCCAAATCACTACTGAGGAGCAAGACATTTCAGGTGGTACACTGCCATCTGATGGTCACTGTGCAGAATACGCCTGAGAGTTAGTGTACCAAAATAAAAGTCCCCTGCACTAGCCCCATAGAAGAAAGACCAACAGGAGGGTCCACCACCTTCAGAGGAGGACAGAACCCCAAATTTATACCAAAATTATACCTTCCCCATAAATGTCTTGGGATGAAATGCACTGAAATTGTCATGGGAGCTGCAGTAATAAACGAGCTACGTCCATAAACTGGGGGGTTTATCCCTCCGATCTGGGGCGGGAAAGAGAGTCTTGTCTTCATTTGTAATGAGCTCCTGCTGATTGCTTTATTGGTGCGTGCTGTTTGTTCTGCACCCCAAAAGTCAGACATGTGATTGTTCTGCACCCCAAGAGTCAGCCATGTGATTGTTCTGCACCCTAGGAGTCAGGGGGTTATTGTGTCATTCATGTAACTAATCTTATACCCCAAGTGTGACAGTGTCATTATCCTGTACCCCGAGTGTCAGTGTCCTTATTCCTGTACCCCAAGTGTCAGTGTCATTATCCTGTACCCCAAGTGTCAGCGTCATTATCCTGTACCCCAAGTGTGAGTGTCATTATCCTGTACCCCAAGTGTCAGTGTCATTATCCTGTACCCCAAGTGTGAGTGTCATTATCCTGTACCCCAAGTGTGAGTGTCATTATCCTGTACCCCAAGTGTCAGCGTCATTATCCTGTACCCCAAGTGTGAGTGTCATTATCCTGTACCCCAAGTGTCAGCGTCATTATCCTGTACCCCAAGTGTCAGTGTCATTATCCTGTACTCCATGTGTCAACGTGTCATTATCCTGTACCCCAGGTGTCTGTGTCATTATCCTGTACCCCAAGTGTCAGCGTCATTATCCTGTACTCCATGTGTCAACGTGTCATTATCCTGTACCCCAGGTGTCTGTGTCATTATCCTGTACCCCAAGTGTCAGTGTCATTATCCTGTACCCCAAGTGTCAGTGTATTATCCTGTACCCCAAGTGTCAGTGTATTATCCTGTACCCCAAGCTTCAGTGTATTATCCTGTACCCCAAGTGTCAGTGTATTATCCTGTACCCCAAGTGTCAGTGTATTATCCTGTACCCCAAGTGTCAGTGTCATTATCCTGTACCCCAAGTGTCAGTGTCATTATCCTGTACCCCAAGTGTCAGTGTATTATCCTGTACCCCAAGTGTCAGTGTATTATCCTGTACCCCAAGCTTCAGTGTATTATCCTGTACCCCAAGTGTCAGTGTATTATCCTGTACCCCAAGTGTCAGTGTCATTATCCTGTACCCCAAGTGTCAGCGTCATTATCCTGTACCCCAAGTGTCAATGTGTCATTATCCTGTACCCCAAGTGTCATTGTCCTGTACCCCAAGTGTCAGTTGGACATACCAGATATGACACTTTTGGGGGGCTGTCACGTTGTTCCTACACCCCCATCTTCCACTCTTGGGAAGTCCTGTAGTTCAGATGTGAATTGTTTCTGGGCTTGAAATAACCAGAAGGCGTCCATGCTGATGTCACAGGACTTGTCACCCAGGCCTGCCGCTTCCTGGGAAGTAATGCGATTCTCATCGTCTGACACAGTGAGGACCTTCCAGAAGAAGAATGCATTTAACCCATTCATTGCTACAGACTGTCTAGTTATAAGCTGAATCAGACAGAGAGCCTCCATTATCAATGTAGTATTTATTGCCAAAGACAGATTAACCCTTTCCCCAACCTTTGCTCCTTAAACGAGATGCACGATAAGCTTGACTTGAAGGACAATTTCCTTAAAGGGGATATCTACTTTAGAAGTGTTCCTCAAACTGATCACAAGGTATTCCGCTGCAGTCACTGGTAATCTATGGGGGAACGCAGGAGTGTGTGATTTGTCAGCAGCGCCACCACAGGGGAGATAAAGCATTACACTGTCCATTGAAATGAATGGCAGTGTTCGGTCCTCCAAAGCAATAGAGGGATAACAGATGAGGGTCCTGAATGGTGGATTCCTCTGACGTTTCTTATGTGGATGCCATTAGACACAGCGAGCAACTCAGCTTTACCAGGCTCCTGAACAGTTAGCATCTGGTGGTTCTGGTCAGTAGACTTGCCATTGGGCACGGTCACAAAAATGTACCCATAATACTCTTGTTTGGAACTGGCCTTAGCCACAGAAGTCTTTGGTGTTTCCCGGATCCTAGCGTGACAGTCCCAAATTTCAGTCTCCGTCCCACAGACCTGGGACAGCTGCCACATCTCCCAACTGCACTTGCGTCATCCCTGCTGTACCATTCTGGTGCTGCCGGTCGGGGCAATATAGTCATGTCATCATGCATGGTGCACCTAGCCATAGACAACGCAGACAGACAGCAGAGCAGACTTGGGGTAGGTGAGTATTCAGTTTGTACTAAGGAGGCATCACTTTTTTGGGGGCATCGCACTGTGTGGTCGGACGCTTAGGGGACCATCATACTACGTTGGAGGCACTGAAGGGGCATCATTACCATCTGAGTGCACCATTACTGTGTGGAGGGCACTAAGAGGCATCACTATTGTGAGGGGGCACTAAGCAGACATCCTTACTGTGTGCGTGGGGGAGGCACAAAGCGTACCAGGTATGTCTGCTATTATCCCGGGTCTGGTGCTGCATCTGTAATACAGGCGCAAAAGAGCACCATATTACAGCCATCTGAAAGGGTGGCAGGCGGCAATAGGGGGGGGGGGTGATCCATCCTTTCCTTTGTAGGATCAGAGAAGGCCCAAGTGACTTGTTGCAATGTTCAGAGCATAAGGTGAGCCCCTCTGCAGGTTCAGACCAGCCAAGCAGAGGAGAGATGGGACATACATCAGCTGCCCCCTCTCCCCAATATTTCATATACTTTGTTATGGAGCTCCCATTATTTTGCACACGCCTGTGGGGTGATTTTATTATTATTATTGTTATGTACTAATTTTGAGCAAACATTTTTTTTTCAATTGGTCTTTATTAACAATTTTGAACCACTGTCTCTGTGCAGCCTTGAGTTTATCTAGTAGCAGGCTCGCAATTTTCACTCTGTTCCATCAGGCAGCTCAGCTGACGGCTCCTTATCCCTGACCTTATACACACCTATTATAGCTTAATTCTTATCCTGACGATAGGTCATCGATTTGAACAGCTGGACAACCCCTTTAACCCTTTTGAGCCCAAGATGAGTAAAATGCATTTTACTGGTCCATTTTTGTTACAATGCTCCCATGAATGGTTAAAAACTCTGATTCAACCAGGGGTAAATGATCCATCAAAACTTCATAAAAAGAATTAGCCTCCAATTCCGGGAGTCCCTATGGGTGAGCGGCGCTCCCTGCCCCCAGAGATGTCCTCGTCTCCGTCCCCGGCTAATGAACACGGTGACTGACGTTCCAATAAAGCAGGACCCGGCTCCTTCACGCAGATTAAATCACTCTTCAATGGAAGATTTGCACGGATTTGGTTTTCCAGCAGAAATTGATAAATTGGATCTGCTTTGATAATGAGCCTTTTTCCTCCGGCTAACTATCATCTATCTATTTATCCATCTCCTATCTATGTACAGGACCGCAGTATATAGTGTATATATATATATCCAGCAGTATACAGGACGGGAGTATATAGAGTATATAATCAAAAATATCCACGGCACTTGCTTCAGTAAAAAAATTAAAATTTATTCACCAGTGTCAATGTTTCGGTTCACATACTGGAACCTTTCTCAAGCAGTGATACAAACAATGGGTGCATATAACATATATAAAGTGTGGTCAATATCAATCAATGACATAATGTTGGTAAAAAAGTGAATTAAACGGAATAAATTCAGTATATTTCGATACAAAACATGATTAAAAGAATATAACAATATAGTACAGTTTTTGTGCATAATTGTAAGTAAAAGATGATAAAATTCATAAATATAAAGAGCCAAAATTCATATTACAGTGTTAATAAGTTCATAAATAGTGCACAGGTGTGGCAATAAAAAAAAAAAAAAAGATTAAAATCATGCATTGAACACTGATACCCTGACCCGGATCAATGATTCACATGAGATGCTAGCGTGGTGAAAGAGCAAGTACGCATGCGCAGGATTACTTCCGCATTCATTGGAGCGCATAGATGCTCACACAATATTGTATATCCGATCACATGTCCACCGGGTCAGGTGGCCGGAAGTATCGCGATCACATGGCCGGCCCCTACAAACGTCACCCAGGCAACGGCCATGTGGCCGCGCATACCAAAGTCACCTGACCCGTCGCTCTCACATACAGAGCCTAAAGAGTAACATGCTGTAGCTCTACGATGAAATCAATTCATTTAGTTAGAGCCGCCAATCCAATTTATTTTGTTGCTAATTCCTCCCATTTCATGAAAATAATTGAAGTAGACATATGGGGAATGTAAAGTAATAACTATTTTTGTAGGTATTACTATGTATTATAGAAGTAGAGAAATTGAAACTTGGAAATTTGCTAATTTTTTTAAGTTATCAGCACTTAAAGTGACACTGGTCAGATTTGCAAAAAATGGCCGAGTCCTTAAGGTGAAATAAGGCTGTGTCCTTAAGGAGTTAAAGGGGCAGGTACTGTGGAGGTCATTGTTAAAGGGGCGGGTACTGTGGAGGTCATTGTTAAAGGGGCAGGTACTGTGGAGGTCATTGTTAAAGGGGCAGGTACTGTGGAGGTCATTGTTAAAGGGGCAGGTACTGTGGAGGTCATTGTTATGGGGGGAAACTGTTGATATATTTTTACGACACATGGAAACATAAAATGAAATACACCCGTGCGAAGCCGGATCCTTTTGCAAATATATATATATATATATAGAAAAAAATGGCAGCACCAATTCACAAAAATATACAGCGGGTGCTATGTCCAAAGGTGTAACTCCCCCAACACAGCGGCTCCCCTTCCATTGAGGTGCGGAGAACAGCTTGTACCCCAGTGAACAGTCAGCCCAGTGGTCTAGGAACCCAACCCTTTCTGCTCTACACCAAGACTTAAGCCATGCATTTAACTCCCTAAGCTCCCGCTGACGGCCATGTGAAGCATGTGGCACCGGCAGTATTCCAGAGAACACTACCTTGGAGGTCCTTCCCTTCAGCTTGGAGCCTAGTTCTTTAAAACTATCCTTAATGACCTTCCACCTACCATTTATTTTGTCATTGGTACCAACATGGACCACGACAGCTGGGTCATCCCCAGTCCCTCCCAGTAATTTATCCACCCGTTCCAGCAGTTAGCAGTGAAGAATGGGCCATGTACGCATTTGATCTTTCTTATAAAGATTCTCCTGCCCATTACCTTAGATGATGGTGCCCTAAATGTAACCTACAAGAAGCCGGCTTGTCTCATGGTTTATGGGAGTGCCCCAACTTACATTCAAGATGTGTGGGGAATGGAAGTATGCCCAACGCCATAATAATGTATATTTCACAATATCCCTAGAGATCCCGTCACTGATTCCTCAACTATAGTGGGAACAAGGGGAATACATTTGCTTTTACTTGGAGGCAAGAAATGCATATTGAGACATTGTCTACAACCGACTGCCCCGGAGGTTCCTGGCACTGTGCAACATCTTCTCCATCAGGACAGACCAGACACAGAAGGACAGAAAGAAAAGGCCACTGATCGTTTCTTCCTCAAGTGGAGGAGGTTTGCAGAACATTCTTTGACTGATTCGGACAGTTGAGGGGGAAAAATAGGAAATGGAGAGCGGGATTCAGAGCTGGCAGATTTGATGGCTTCCTTCTATGATACCACATTGTAATGGGAACACTGCGTGGTTTGGTACCTGCTGGGAACGGGGGCTTCCTGAGAGGCGGTCATGGAGCATGAGAGAACATGGGAAACATTGTTCAATTTGGAGCACGTTGGGTTTTTGGTTCAGTAATGGGGACAGTTGAGGGGGAAAAAGAGAAAATGGAGAGCGGGAGTAGGCCATATGTGGACTGTGTCTACCTGGATTATACACTAGATTCAGGGGTGAACTGGGAACTTAAAGTGGCCCTGAAAAAAAATAATACTAAAAGTGGCCCCATTTTGTAGTTTAGGTCCAAATCAATGGAAGGCTGGGTCAGCAATACCATATTGTGGCACATTTTACCGCCCTAACAGAGCCAAATACCACAGTCCTGTCACAAAATGCCGCCAGCAGCACAAAATACAGCCCCACTGGACGACCATGAGGAGGACTCAGGCGGCCCCCGGGACCTCACCATGATAGAGAGAGATATATATAGATAGATATGAGATCGATAATATACACAAACATATACAGTCAGGTCCATAAATATTGGGACATCAACACAATTCTACCATTTTGGCTCTATACACCACCACAATGGATTTGAAATGAAACAAACAAGATGTGCTTTACCTGCAGACTGTCAGCTGTAATGTGAGGGGATTTACATCCAAATCAGGTGAACGGGGCAGGAATTACAGCAGTTTGCATATGTGCCTCCCACTTGTTAAGGGACCAAAAGTAATGGGACAGAATAATAATCATAAATCAAACTTTCACTTTTTAAATCCTTTGCAGTCAATTACAGCCTGAAGTCTGGAACGCATAGACATCATCAGACGCTGGTTTCATCCCTGGTGATGCTCTGCCAGGTCTCTACTGCAACTGTCTGCAGTTCCTGCTTGTTCTTGGGGCATTTTCCCTTCAGTTTTGTCTTCAGCAAGTGAAATGCAGCTCAATCGGATTCAGGTCCGGTGATTGACTTGGCCATTGCAGAACATTCCACTTCTTTCCCTTAATAAACTCTTTGGTTGCTTTTGCAGTATGCTTTGGGTCATTGTCCATCTGCACTGTGAAGCGCCGTCCAATGAGTTCTGAAGCATTTGGCTGAATATGAGCAGATTATATTGCCCGAAACTCTTCAGAATTCATCCTGCTGCTTCTGTCAGCAGTCACAGCATCAATAAATACAAGAGAAGCAGTTCCATTGGCAGCCATACATGCCCACGCCATGACACTACCACCACCATGCTTCACTGATGAGGTGGCATGCTTAGGATCATGAGCAGTTCCTTTCCTTCTCCATACTCTTCTCTTCCCATCACTCTGGTACAAGTTGATCTTGGTCTCCTCTGTCCATAAGATGTTGTTCCTGAACTGTGAAGGCTTTTTTAGATGTTGTTTGGTAAACTCTAATCTGGCCTTCCTGTTTTTGAGGCTCACCAATGGTTTACATCTTGTGGTGAACCCTCTGTATTCACTCTGGTGAAGTCTTCTCTTGATTGTTGACTTTGACACACATACACCTACCTCCTGGAGAGTGTTCTTGATCTGGCCAACTGTTGTGAAGGGTGTTTTCTTCACCAGGGAAAGAATTCTTCGGTCACCACAGTTGTTTTCCATGGTCTTCCGGGTCTTTTAGTGTTGCTGAGCTCACCGGTGCGTTCCTTCTTTCTAAGAATGTTCCAAACAGTTGTTTTGGCCAGGCCTAATGTTTTTGCCATCTCTCTGATGGGTTTGTTGTGTTTTTTCAGCCTAATGATGGCTTCACTGATAGTGACAGCTCTTTGGATCTCATCTTGAGAGTAGACAGCAACAGATTCCAAATGCAAATAGCACACTGGAAATGACCTCTGGACCTTTTATCGGCTCATTGTAATTGGGATAATGAGGGGATAACACACACCTGGCCATGGAACAGCTGAGGAAGCCAATTGTCCCATTACTTTTGGTTCCTTAACAAGTGGGAGGCACATATGCAAACTGTTGTACTTCCTGCACCGTTCACCTGATTTGGATGTAAATCCCCTCAAATTAAAGCCGACATCTGCAGGTAAAGCACATCTTGTTAGTTTTATTTCAAATCCATTGTGGTGGTGTATAGAGACGAAAATGTTAGAATTGTGTCCATTTCCCAATATTTATGGACCTGACTGTAGATATCGTCAGTAATCCTGCCTCTTGGCAGTCCTGAGGATTGTAGATGATCACTGTCTGCACATTTCCTTTTTTTTCCACCACAGAAGAGGGAGGAGGAGGGGGGATTCATAATGAACTTTATGTTCCCTGACAGAGTTTCTCTTTAATAAAATATTAAAGACAGAAATGCTGGAATCAGTAGTAAACGGTGGGAGAATCCATAGCACCACCTAGTGACACATCATGGGTATGACATCTCATGGCCGCTTCCAAATTTAGTGCTCTGGCTGTATGTAAAGTAAAAACAAAACTTTCTTTCAGTCATCATGAGCCCCAGTCGTGTTGACATAGTAGAAAGTGCGTCCCGTATGGATATATTCTCCTGTAGAATCAATGCTTCTAGGGAAAAAGACAGAAGACGACTATACACAAACAGGGCCGTATGGAGCATACCCAGCATCTGATTGTACACTAGCCATTGATGTAATTCCTTATTACTCCTGTGCTGGCGCTGCAGGGAGATCAAACACTTGCTGATCAGTTCCCTCACAGATTACTGGAGAGCAGATTGAAATCTGGAGAATTTGAGGTCATCACCTTCATCTCTTTTTCATGTTCCTGGACAGTTTCGTCAGTGTGGCCAGGGCATTATCCGGCTGAAAAGGGGCACTTCCATTAGGGGGCCTTCCTGCTGTGAAGGGGGTATTTGTCTGTACAGTGGTTAAGTAGACGATACTTATCACATCCACATGATGTCAGGACCCGAGGTTTCAGCAGAACATTGCCTGCTCTGGATTGTCTTCTCCCCATGGGGCACCTGGTGCCATCTCTTCCCCAGGTAAGTGACGCACATGCACCTAGCCGTCCACATGATGTAACGCGATTCCTCAGACCAGGCCTCCTCCTTCCCATAGTGCACCTGGTGCCATTTCTTCCCCAGGTAAGTGACGCACTCAGCCGTCCACATGATGTAACACGATTCCTCAGACCAGGCCGCCTTCTTCCCATAGTGCACCTGGTGCCATATCCTCCCCTGGTAAGTGACTCAAACAACCCCAGTCGTCCACATGATGCAACATGATTCCTCAGACCAGGCCATCTTCATCCCATAGTGCACCTGGTGCCACCTCTTCCACAGGTAAGTAACACACACAGCTGGCATCCACGTGATGTAACGTTATTCTTCTGACCAGGCATTTTCTTCCATTGCTTCATGGTCCAGTTCTGATCTTGCGTCCATCGTAGGCGCTTTTATTGGTGGACGGGAGTCAGCATGAGCACCCTGGCCAATCTGGAGCCCCATAGACATCAAGCTGTGATGTCCTGTGTCTCCTGACACCTTTCTATTAATCGGCAATAATAACGTTGTCAGCTATTTTCTTGAGAGTAGCTCTTCTGTGGGATCGGACCAGATGGTTTAGCCTTCACTTCCCATGTGCATCAATGAGCCTTTGGCACCCATCACCCTGTCACCAGTTTTCCTTCCTTGGACCACGTTTGATAAGTACTAACCACAGCATCCTAGTCATCTAATCATCACAATTTGACCCCGTGATCCTTCCGCTTGCTCATTATTCCTGCTTCCCACACAACTTCAAGAAGCGTCTGTTCACCTCCTGCCTCACATATCCCACCAGGAACCAATGTCAACGATTAACTAATTAGTTTTAATGTTATAGCTGATTGGTGTATGTTGCCTGTAGTATGCAACGGCTGCCCCGATCACCACCAGCAGTTGGTACAGAGTGTCGCTCCAGAGTAAATGCAGGGCTGAAGCGCCCACGAGGCCTCCATACTCCACAGTCGTCGGATCACAAACAGAACCTTGGATTCATCACTAAAGACAATATTGTTCCAGTCCAGGTTTATCGTTCACGACACCACTGCAAAACGAAGACAACTCTGGGTGGCAGTCAATGGCAGGACACCTACTGGGCACTGTAGCACCAAGTGTCTGGAAATCGTCCGGGCAGAGACAAGAGTGTAATGAAGGTGCCACCTGTGTCTGGATGGTGGACAATGAAAGTGTGGAAGGCTGCTCGTGCTTGATAGATGAATGATCCTCTCTGGAGGCCTATTCGCCACATGTGCCTTCCCTCACATAACCACTGCCCCCCCCCCCCCCCAATACCTCCTGTTAGGTCAGAATGGGCTAAATGACGGACAATTTGTCAAAATGACCATCTTGCTTCTCTCAGTCCAAATCATGAACCCCCTCTCAAAGTCTCAACTGGCAAAAGCCTTTAAGCGAGTAATTTTTAGCAGCCAACTATCTCTCACTACCCAAAAGTAGCCTCTGAGAGCCTTTCATAGGGCAGCATAGGAAGCACGTTTACGCCCTCTAGTGGCAAGACCCAGTGTCTAATCAGACCACCCCTCTAATGATTTGCATATCCGCATGCAGAATTTTGCAGCAATTACCATCTGGGTGCAGTATTTCTGTACATCCATCCGGACCAGTATAAAATAATGAGAACCATGACACATAAAATGTTTTTTTTTCTCATTTATTTCTTCAAATAATTTAAAGGAAAAAAAAAAAAAAAAGGGAGAACAAATGTGCAAAATGAAGATTTACAGGAGATTCGCAGAAAAACTATGAGGATAACGATATGGAAATAACATCATGAACCGCTTCCCAGAAGCAGAAATTTTGGTCATTTTATTCCATTATCCGGATGCCGCCATGATTTTCCTATCCAACTCCAAAGGCAATGAGCTGGATGGGGCTGTGCTAATGATAAAGTGCATTCACTTTCCTGAGTACTACTGATTTTTTTGGCGATTTATTAGGTTTCCGAGACCAAAGCCCAGGGAGAACGCCCACAAACACCTGGGCGGCAGCCATATTGCTTGCAGGCCAAATCATGATTCATGAATGGTGCCCAGTTCCTGCTGATATGGATAGGTTTCCAAAATGGCTACCTGCACAGTATACAGGCGGTACAGATTAAAGCCAATCATGCCTACATCTGTAGATGAGCACCACTGAGTAGTCTCTGAGACTTCAGTTAAAGGGGAATTACACCATAATTTATCTCTTGACCTGCCACTTAAAGGGCATCTGTCAGCAGTTTTGTACCTATGACACTGGCTGACCTGTTCCATGTGCGCTTGGCGGCTGAAGACATCTGTGTTGGTCCCATGTTCATATGTGCCCGCATTACTGAGAAAAGTGATGTTTTAATATATGCAAATGAGCCTCTAGGAGCAACGGGGGCGTTACCATTACACCCAGAGGCTCTGCTCTCTCTGCAACTGCTGCGTCCTCTGCGTTTTCACAGGACCAGGCTGTGATTACATTTACACTGTCTGGTCCTGTCAAAGTGAAGAGGGCGCGGCAGGGGCAGTAAGAGCTGAGCCTCCAAGTGTAATGGCAACGCCCCCGTTGCTCCTAGAGGCTCATTTGCATATATTAAAACATCATCTTTCTCAGTAACGCAGCCACATATGAACACGGGACCAACACAGACGCTTTCAGCTGCCGAAGCGCACATGTAACAGGTCAGCCAGTGTCATAGGTGACAAAACTGCTGACAGATGCCCTTTAAGCAGGTCAGAAGATAACAATGCTGGGTAGCAATCGGTACTATGAGAGGACACATTACTTGAAAGCTACTATAGCCTGTCCCTGAACACGAGTGACACACACTAATCCTCTAGAAATCTTCAGTAGAGGTTAGTGTGCTCAGGGGCCCATAGAGCAACATAGGATGGGGCCCACAGGAACAAATTCCCCTTGATACCTATATACTTTGTGCTTAGACTGGAACCAGTTATATTCCCATAAAAATATAGAAAAAAAAATCCATAAATTTGGGGCAAAAGCAAGGGACTTTATAATATTAAACAAAAAAAAATCTGATTAATATTGCAAAAAAAGAATGGCATAATGAGACCACGGTGGAGCAGCATGCAGCGCTATTCTTACCCTAAAACTACGTAAATTAAACCATGCGAGAACCTGACGAACCCCTTTATAAGGCCTCTTGCACACGACCGTATGGCTTTTTCAGTCCGCAAAAAATACGGATGCCGGTCGGTCGTGTGCATTCCGTTTTTTGCAGAACAGAACAGCTGACCCCTGATAGAACAGTACTATCCTTGTCCGTTATGCGGACAATAATAGGACATGCGCTATCTTTGAATGGAACGGAAACAGAAGGCATACGGAGTACCTTCCGTTATATTTGTGGAACCATTGAAATTAATGGTTTCGTATACAGTACGCAAAAAACGGAACGGAAACAGAAAAGAAACGTTCGTGTGCAAGAGGCCTAAGTCAATGAGGTCCGGTGACATGTGGCTGAAGATGGACGGGTCGGAGCGCCACAACAGAAACGTGAACAGGGCCTTAGCAAGCAGAATTGAAATGAGTAGATTATGCATCACTAATTCTTTAAATGGATTTTCACAGTGTATAACGTAAGGCAGGCGCTCCATTGGGTGCATGGAAACCGCCAGCGCTGATGCTGTTGATGGATCCACAGGTCTTGGATGTTTTTAGCTAGCACTTGGAGTAATGGGGCGGATCCAAGTGGCTCCGTAATAGCCCTGATTATTAAGACATGAATACTCTGTACCCGTGTCAGACGTAAAGCCGGGTTCACACGTCATTGGTCGGGGGTTTCAAAATGACCAACGACCGTGCGGTTATGCAGCTCACAATTTATCAGGCAGCCATTAACAATGAAAATGCGTTTAGCTGCAGTCGATTTGAAAAGCGCGCTGGTCTACTAGTCGGCACCATTTTGGTCACGGCACCGCCAGCCTTAATCAGCATCTGTAAGGTAAGTGGCTGAGCAGTCCTTCCCTTATTAGAATACAAATATATCCATAGGATCTGTCAACAGAAGTCAGTCTGCTTGATGATGGTTTCCAGAAACTCTTCATGGTAAATACGCTATGGATACGAATTTATATGAGATGAGGAGTGGACCGCGCCGATAGCATCTGACAAGTAACTAGTAATATCCTACCCGACGGAATGTGTCTGAATAGACCAGCCATCTTTAAGACTACAAGTCCCAGCAAGCTGGAGCTCACGGCTTCAGTACAGGAGGTGCCTCAGTGACTGTGTCCGACATAAAACGGCGGATTTTAATGGAACGCAACCATAAAACAGATGATCACAGGATAAATAACATTCCAATTAGTCTTCCTACGACGGCCATACAGAAAACGGTCTCAAAAGCAGGATTTAAAGGCGAATAATCAAAAAAAAAATGCATCCTCTCTCAAAGAACACTAGCCATCTAACACTCATTCGCTTATATATTTAGACAGGGTTTAAAATAACGGTCTGCTGGGAGTTGTAGTCTCACAGCAGTAGAGGAGCCGCAGGTTCCAAAGCACTGACTTCGAAGTTCATTTTTTTTTAAATAAGGCATCACGGGTGCTTAGAAATCTATAACTTAAGGTCTTCCATAGACGTACGACAGGCCGGGAGTGCGGAGCGTCTCCTTAAATGCCAAGTCCAGCTGCAGTGATCTGGGGAGGGGGTAAGTTCACTGATAAAATACCTCCCCTTTAAAAATAAAATAGTCCACCAAATGTCGGAGTGTCTTGTACGTGACCGGTGACCACTCAGTTGCCGTTACTGACTGTCGCTTCATTGCAGCTCTGCTCGTACGATGGGGGCGCATCTAGGAAGGAAGGCGGGTGAAAAAAAAAGTTCTGTTAGTGTCATGTGACCTGTCAGCGGGTCAAATATTTAGTAAAAAAATAAAAATCATACATTTATCCAAATAACCCTCGTCTAGAGATATCAGATCAAGAGTTACAAACCAGTACATTTATCAGAGTCAAACAGGATTAAAATCTGATTAATAAAGCAGACCGAGATGAGAAATGGCATAAACGGGGGGTTGTGGCGAGATTGAAACGTATCCCCCACCGAGCGGAGTGATGCAAGTCTGCCGCCGCTCCATTAACCCTATGAAAGCTGGGGTTTAAAAGGGGTAGTCCCATTAAGACAACTTACACACAGAATAGGGGATAAGTGTCTAGTCGGCAGGGGTCCGACCGCTGGGGCCCACGTTCCACTCATTTGTGCAGTCCCGCTCCATTCAGCTCTATGGGGCTGCCAGAGAGACAGCCGAGCGCTTGTACTTTGCCATCTCCCGTAGAGTTGAATGGAGTGGCAACGTGTATGCGTGGCCCCTGCCCCATTCGAGCCAGGGTCAAGGGCCCCCATTCTCGTGATCAGCAGGTTCATAGGCTAAATATGTAGGTAGAGTTAGGGGCTCTATTACAATATTAGATCTAGAGAAGCATCATACATATCCACTGAAGTGAATGGGGCTGGGCTGTAATACCACACACAACCTGTGGACGGGGTGGTGCTGTTTTTGGGAGAAAGCATCCATCTTTTTCTAGTCCTGGACAGCCCCCTTCATAGGGTAACTAACGTGATCGTGTCCGGTCATACCCAATGTTTTTCGCAATTTTTCTATCCAGGATTGCGTCTTTACATTAGTAAATTCCTACAACTCTCCCCACCCCCCTTTACCCCCAAAACACAACACCCATTGAATCCCTGTAAGCGGAACAGCACTCTATGTGCTAGTCATTAAAGGGGTTGTCCCATCTCACCATTTCCATGGCAAGCATCGGCCCCGGCTTACGGAAACAGCCTAGCAGGCAGCCGCACAGCCGTCTCCATAACTCCCATTGTAGACGCTCAGCCAATGGGACTTCTGAAAATAGTGACGCTCAGCCATCTTCGTGCCCTCTCCCGAACTTTGGGTGCTCCTTTCTAGAGATAGGTGCAGTTCCCAGAGGTGGGACCTTCCCCTATCTTAGAGATATGCCACCAGTGTTCCAGGTGAGACAACCACTAAGTTTTTTTTACCCTTCTTTGCAGTGATGAATGGGTTTGCTATAAGCAGGGTTGGGACCCTAAACCTCAGCTTCATAACAGGATGCTGGTGGTTTAGTGGCCCCCAAACCAGGTGACCGGTTCCTTTTAAGAAGTGCTGATCACAAGGACAAGCGCAGCCATCATCGTAGGAGGACTTACCGTAGGGATAACCCCATGTGCTATACTCCGGGGGTAGAATCAGCATGCTGGCTGTAGGTACCGGAACAACCGCTCCCTCGGCATAGTAGGGGACAGTGGCGCCTGTAGACAGGCAGAGGGTAGGGTGTGAGGGGGATCCCAGAGTTCCTGCCTCGGTCTCCCGGGAGTCTGTAAAGTTCAGTTCGGGCGCGTAGCAGAAGGGGGCGTTCGACTGTTGCTGCGAGTGGCACTTGGTGGGAATAGAGACATTGTCCATCGGCTGGTTGCTGCTGCACTGATCATAGTCAGCAGGAGGCGCGCTGGGAACAATGGGCGCTGGGGCGTGCGATATGGAGTGTCTTAAACCTAGTCGAGACAGGTTGACTGGTACGTTTCCGATGTAGATGGGTAATGTGACTGAGACCTCCGGGCTCTTCACCGTGACCTGAAGGGGAAAAATAAATCAATTGATCAGTTCAGTCACTGGAGGGGGTTACATGGCAGACTATACTAACGTTAGTGAAAAATGAAGCTTTACTGGAACTACTCAATGTCTTTTTTTTTGCCATCAATATCTGTTTAGTGAGGGGTTCGACACCTCGCACCCCCGCCAATCAGCTGTTTCAGAGCTGCTCCCATTGAAGTGAATGGCAGGGTGTCGGACCCCACTGATCAGATATTGTTAGCCTATCGGTGGGAGTCTGACACCCGGGACCCCCACTGATTAGCTGTTTGAGATGGCACCGGCTCTCGCAGAAGCGCCACTGCCTTCTCCAACTTTCTTTAGGCCACGTGACGTGGGTGACATGGCTCAGGCGCAGCTCGACTGAACAGGCTGCAATACCAAGCACGGCCACTATCAGGACTATGTTCTTTTTAAAGGGTCAGGACATCGTCACATTCTGTGTCTCGTTTGGAAAGACAGACATCACTAAGGTCCAGGCTGTTACAAGACCTTTCATACGATGTTATAAAGCAAGGTTACCGCCATTTTGATGGCAGAAACAGCTCTGCATGCTCCGAACGAACCGCAGCGTAAACATAAAAAAGATATGAATGGGAGAATGCAGTACTGTCTCCCCCCCACCAGGTGGCAGTATGAACCGCTGATAGAACCAGAATATAACGTAGAATGATTAACCTTTCCTCCTAATGAATCAGAGACCGATCAGTAATTCTTCTGAGCGAGATCACGCCAGGTGCGGATGCGTCACACGTGATCCTCACCGCATCTGTACCATCACGAGCCTCTCACCTGGAGATAATATTCGATCTGGATGAGGTTACAGCCTTGTAGGATGGACTGAGGAAGGGCAGGCACTAGAATCTGCTCGTCCCAAACCGCATGCTTCCAGGCCTTAACCGCTGCCCCCTCCACCTCTGCGATGGTCCTCAGGTCATAGATGGAACGTTTCGATCTATAAGCGACTTTCTGAGAACAGAGAAACACTCCGTAATACTACAACTCCAGCCGTTTCTCACCAGGCAGTATTAAGATTCTAGTCCCTCTTACCTGAATAAGGCTCGCCACGATGGCTCCAGTGTCCCGGCCCGATTTATTCTCTAGCTCTGTGTGAATTTTAATAGGTTGCCCCACTATATAGCCCCGGAGGTCGGAGGTCACACTCAGTAAAAGTTGCCCCGATTTCACCAGCTTGTAGTTAAACTTCTTGGTGGCGGTGGAGCAGCTTAATTGCTGGAAATAAATGAGGAAAAAAAAAAAAAAGTATAAAAAAAACTTCTAAAAACACACATTAGCCATTTCTATATAAAGTATAAAGGACCCGCCAGCGGATTCCCACAGGTCCTTCATACGATTCAGTAGGTGGTCATGTAGTACACATCCAGAGCTCTGTTCTGGCTAATAGAGGGGGTCCCAGAACAAACATCCAATATACAGTCCCCCAAAATGGAGCTCAAGGGGGGGTACAAATCGGCGCCTGCATACCTGCCGACCTAGACAGGTAGGCAGCTGCAGCCTCTCTGCTAGCTCACCTCGATATCTGGGATTTCATTCAGGTCCAGGGGCCTCAGGATGTAGAACGGCTTACTGCTTCTGTAATCTTTGGAAAGTCTCCGCGTTTCTATAACGGCCTTCACCTGGTAAAGCACCTTTCCGAACGGCCCCTCGAAGGAGGTGGGTGCTGAATCTGCAGAGAGGGTAAAACAAACCGTACTCGTTACAAGACATCGGCGATCAAAAAGCCCAATATGTCACCCAGGGACCCCTGACGGTAAACTGATGACATGGTGTCCAACTGCCAGGACCTCCGGCGGTCAACGAAAACCCAGCAGCAAATGCCAACTTTTCCTGCAGCGCCGCCACAGGTAAAATAAGGAATTACAGAATACGACACAGACATGCCAGGTTTCCCCAGAGTCAGAAATGCTCTTTGTAGCTCCTAGGTATTCTGACTACTAGATGAGGGTCCTAAACAAGGTTGATTTTCTAAACCAGCCATGGCTTTTAAAAAGGCCCACCTGTACATAACCATAAAGTAGACCAAACCTGACGATTTCGGGGTGAAAAAGGCCAGGAATGTAAAATTTCAACTCCTGATCCTTAGGTACCAGTCAGTGGTACTTGGGACCCTCTATATAGGGGCAGACCCCGTGCCAATATCGAGCCTCAATCAGAGCTCATTTAAAAAGTGCCCTTCACATAACCTAAGGCACGGATGTCAAACTCGTGGCCCTCCAGCTGTTGCAAAACTACAACTCCCATCATGTCTGGGCATACTACAGCTATCAGGGAATGATGGGAGTTGTAGTTTTGCAACATCTGGAGGGCCATGAGTTTGACATCCATGACCTAAGGCAAAGTGAAATCGGGACAAATGATCGTTATTACGATCATTCGTCTCCTATTCACTTTGCATATTGTCATCAGTACGTTCCCCTATTTTAGGTGCTCACCTGACAAGCGAGCGTTTTCCTTGTTCGTCGGGTGATCAGCAGCACCTTTACATGGGCCAGTTATCAGGAACGAGCGTTCATATGAACGTTCGATCATAATGATGGGCCGCGTAGAAGGGCGCTAACTCCACGTCTTGTAACGGGGTCAAGAAGAATAGTTGCCAGCCGTTGACCGCAATGGAGGGTATACGAGAACCTAAACTGATCTCCCACAATGCACTGCCCTATAAGCAGTGGTGCTATTTGGCACATCTAGGGCTTCTCCCCTTTTTCTGACGTGCTCGACAAAAGGGGCATGGCTTAGCGGAAAGGGGCAGGGCCACGGCTTAGCAGAAAGGGGCAGGGCCACAATTCTGGCATAAAAAAAATCTGTCTGAAAGTAAGCCAACCATTAGGCCTAAGGGCACGGCTACACTGGTCGCATGACATCTGTTGTGGCAGTGGCCCTATAGAAATTAATGGGATCCCAAAAAATCCAGCACTGCTGTATGGTCAGCGTTTCCCGTCAGAGCCAAAACTTTCCATCACGCCTTATCTATGTGCAGCCTCATGCAGACAGACGTTCCCCGGCTGTGCCCATACAGCGGGTCTGCAATATACGTGCCCTGGCAGTTTGTGTACCACATCACGGATGCGGACCCATTTGCTTGAACGGGTCCGCAATCCGGAATGGAACCCCTACGGAGTGCTTCCATGGGGTTTGTCTCCATGCCTTTGTACCGTGGACGGATCACGGACCCATTCAAGTTGCAGGCGCACGGATGGTGCCTGTGCATTGGGGACCGCAAATTGCAGTCGACAATGCAGTTCAGCCGCATGCGGATCGCGACCTCATTCACTTGTGCTACCTTTTTGCGGAACGGAAGAACAGAACGGACCCCCACAAAAGCACTCCATAGTGCTTTCGTTCCGTACCACATCTCCGGACCCATTCAAGTGAACGGGTCCGCATCCGTGATGCGGAATGCACACAGTCGTGTGAAAAAGGCCTGTGTGAATATGGCCTAAGGCTATTTTCACACATGCATCAGAGACATCTCTGCCGGAACAGCCGGATGGAGTTCTCCAGATCTTTAGTGCCGTGTCCCCGCCAGACCCCCATTGAATATAATGGGATGCAGTAGAGATCTGGACGCTCCCCAACATGTCAGCCCGTGTTTTTACAGCGCAGAGCAGTAAAGCGATAAACTGTGAGCGCGTGACGAGACTCTCCAAGCATTTTAATCGCCCCCAGCCCCTGACCAGTCATCCTGACTGAGCGCTGCGCCGCTTTGAAGTCGCCGCTGTGCAAGTCATTAATATTAAAATCATCATTCCGCCCTCCAGCAAGCGCCGGAACCCGATAGCCGACTCCGTCATTACCTGGCAACAGAAACTGGAAAGGGAAGGTGTGCTCTCCCGGCTGCAGCGTCCCTGAAAGACACAATACAAAGAGATGAACACAGTGCATTCCAGGGGCCAACACCCCACAGCTCCCATCATCAGTCTTCTCTGCTTGCCGTCAGTGAATGGAAACACTAGTTTACAAAATAATAAATAATATTATTATTATTATAGAGTTCCATTCACTTACAGCTAGCAGAGATCTTGAAAATTGGGAGAAATTAAAACAGTAATAGAAAGTTATACCAGTGTTCCTCATATAAGGATATGGTTTACATACCTAGGACCATATGATATTTTTAAAGGGGTTTTCCAGCTCAAGCCCAATTTTAGCTAGGGCATAGCACTCACCGGTTGCCGGACCCCAATGCCGAGGGTCCAGCACCAGCTTCCTTCTGGTCCCAGACGTGTCAACTTCTGGAGGGGGTTTGGCGGGTCACTGCTGAGGCCAGTGATTGGCTGTGACCCCGTCCAGAAGAATACACACCCTGGGGAGCCAGACCAGACCCTCGGTACTGGAACGGAGTGGTTAGGAGCACCTTAGCTACAGCACTGTCTTAGCCCTAGTTAAAATTGGGGTTAAAGTTGGGAAACCCCTTTAAGCTGTCCATATATTAGACTGGTTGTCGCCGAGCTGACAGCTCTTCCTTCCGATCGCCCATACATATGCACGCTTGGCTCAGCCATGCATGCATGTATTGAATGACGAGAGAGATACATGCCACTGCCGGAGACCTCTGGTTGGTGGCTTATCTCCCCAAAAACAAAACGATCGGGCATGTTGAAATCCAACTGCCCGATCCTGCAAAGAATTAGGAGATGGATATACATCTAAGGGCTCATGCACGTGACCATATTTTATTTCCGTTCTTTTACAGGTCTGTATGTGGAAGCATTCACTTCAATGGGTCTGCAAAAAAAAAAAAAAAAAAAACACACGGAAATGACGTTTCCGGATGTCCGCATATCCGTTTTGTAGATAAGGAAAGGCATTGTTACAAAGGATCCACAAAAAAAAAAAAAAAAAACACGGATGCAATATGGATGTCACACGAATGTCATCCATATTTGCAGATCCGTGTCTTGTGGACCAGAAAATACATACGGGCCCCAATGTGTATGCCAGGGGGTGACACAAGGTACCGATCATAGGGGCTGCTGGCATTCAATCCTTTGGAGGACTTTCCCCACAGATGGAGATAAAACCTCATTGTCTGTTCGCCATTTCAGGAAAGCTCTGGAGCCTCTCGGAGCTTCGATCGCGCAGGCTGAGGGATTCTCAATTTACATGGCCTTTGGTGAGCGGAGGCAGGTAAGTGGCTGCAGAATGCCTTCACTAAATACGTACAGCCAGGAATTCGTCGCGTGAATGCAGAACGCACTATATGTATTAATGCGGAGGAGATGAGGTCGGCCACTTCACTAGACACAGCAGATGGGGCGCGGGGCACTCCAGACAAGAGCGCAGGAGCTCAAAACTTCAGAATCTTGAATAAAATGGTCCTGTTATCGATTATTTTGTTTCTAATCTGCCAAAAACCAGTGTCAGGCAGCTGCTGCCAAGGCCAATAAGATAATGGGTTGCATCAGAAGGGGCATAGATGCCGGTGATGAGAACATAGTCCTACCACTTTACAAATCAGCTAGTCAGACCACACATGGAGTACTGTGTACAGTTCTGGGCTCCTGTGAACAAAGCAGACATAGCAGAGCTGGAGAGGGTCCAGAGGAGGGCAACTAAAGTAATAACTGGAATGGATGGACTACAGTACCCTGGAAGATGATCAAAATTAGGGTTATTCACTTTAGAAAAAAGACGACTGAGGGGAGATCTAATAACTATGTATAAATATATCAGGGGTCAGTACAGAGATCACTCCCATCATCTATTCATTCCCAGGACTGTGACGAGGGGACATCCTCTGCGTCTGGAGGAAAGAAGGTTTGTACACAGACATAGAAGAGGACTCTTTACGGTGAGAGCAGTGAGACTATGGAGCTCTCTGCCTGAGGAGGTGGTGACGGGGAGTACAATAAAGGAATTCAAGAGGGGCCTGGATGTATTTCTGGAGCGTAATAATATTACAGGCTATAGCTACTAGAGAGGGGTCGCTGATCCAGGGAGTTATTCTGATGCCTGATTGGAGTCGGGAAGGAATTTTTTATTCCCCTAAAGTGAGGAAAATTGGCTTCTACCTCACAGGTTTTTTTGCCTTTCTCTGGATCAACTTGCAGGATGACAGGCCGAACTGGATGGACAAATGTCTTTTTTCGGCCTTATGTACTATGTTACTAATGAGTTTCTTAGCTCTGAAAATAATCTGCAGATCTCTTCTCGACTGTGAAAGTACAGATGTACTCATCTACCGACCTAAAGGGAGACTCCGGACAAGCTCCCCCATTGTAACCAATCACTGGGGTGCAATTCACATTCCCTAAACCATCATTACCCACAATGTACATTAAAGGGGATCTCTAGTTTTAGGTCATTAATTCAAAGTCTTGCAACTTCATATACTTTGACATAACATTTTCAAGACCTCTGCTTGCTGGTAGCATATGGATACTGAAATACTTTATACAGGTGACGGGTTTTATACAATTGTAGTCCGTCCAGACCAGCGGTCGTATAATCATCCAGCTAGTCCTCCAGACCTCCATACACATGGGAGGTCTGGAGGACTAGCTGGACCATATGACATCTGCCATACACACAACACAGATGGCGGTTGTATAGTCATCAGTTAGTCCTGCAGACCTAACCCCATACACACAACACAGATGGCGGTTGTATAGTCATCCAGCTAGTCCTGCAGACCTAACCCCATACACACACAACACAGATGGCGGTTGTATAATCATTCAGCTAGTCCTCCAGACCTCCATACACATAACACAGATGGCGGTCGTATAATCTTCCAGTTAGTCCTCCAGACCTTCATACACATGGGATGTCTGGAGGACTAGCTGGACCATATGACATCTGCCATACACACACACACACAACACAGATGGCGGTTGTATAGTCATCCAGCTAGTCCTGCAGACCTAACCCCATACACACAACACAGATGGCGGTTGTATAATCATCCAGCTAGTTCTCCACACCTTCCCCCATACACATGCATGCTCACTTCAGCTAAACGTGAATGTTTTCGGAGCAGGGAGTAAGCCACTGATCGGGCATGTTGAAATCCAACTGCCCAATCCATCTTCCCCCATCAACTGCCATCAGAGGACACATTAGATGATTGGCCGTCCACGCTGAAACTGGCAGGTTCGGCAGCCATTCTGTGTATTTTCACCCTAGGTCTCTGGGTATAAATAAATGTGTTCCCATTCAGTGACTGCAAGCAGAGGTTTTGAAAGCAGTGGAGAATCAAAACGAAATAAAATTAGAAAGCCGACTTATTCTATAATACAAAGATTTAGGGTAAGTCCACATGGTCACATTTTCCACCGTGGCAAAATCCGCCATATATTCCCCGCTGCAGGATGTGTGCGGCTGATTGTCACCGCTGGCAGAGTTAGATAAGGGCCCTCAGGGCAGGAAGGAAAGCAGACCTTCTGTCGGAGGCTGCTCCTGCCTCAGAGTATTACGGGGGGCATAGGCCTGGAGGGGGGAGTCTCTTCTTTCATTGATGAGTTTTCTATTTGGTAGCATCACTCTCTGGGTGCAGAAAATGTCTGCAAGAACCAAATTATCCGCCATCATGGACAGGAGAGACGGGGGGGGGCTGCATATATTCGATATTATGTTGTCACCGGTCCCCCTGAGCTCACAGGGTTTACCTACCTTTATCAGCCAGCGACAACGTCCCATTGAAGTACGGTTCTTCTACGTTCCAGGACGTCTCATTCACTTTGTTAGAGACCCCGCATGAGCCGACACAGTTCACCTTGATGGCTGTAAAGAGCAAAGACAGGTTAGATAGGTGTATTTTACTATATACCCACACACATCTACAGTATATTCTTGTGCTCACAGCAGTTGTCGCTTCCCTTCCCCCACTCCACTTAGGGAAAATGAGCACAGGAGAAAGCTATTCTGCATCCTAAGGAGACTTAAAAGCTATCCACGATTAAAAGCGACTTTTCAGAACACAATAGTACAAGTGAAGCCCAAAAACTTTGTAATATAGTTTATTAGTGAAATATGCCTCTTTCTCCACTTATCAGGCTCCTTACATATTTATTCACTCCGAATTGACTGATCCACTCCATCTCCGGAGCGACTTCTCAGCGTCACTGAGAGATCGGGTTACAGTTCTCCACAGAAGTCTATGTGGAGAGGAGGAGGGAGCAGGAAACTGGATGCTATGACATCTCCTATGCAGAGCACACACACAAAGGAGAGGAGATCCTGATCCCATCCTTCTAAAAGATACCCTCAGATGCAGCAGCATAGAGGACATTATACAGTTGTACTGAGCAGTGTAGTTGTGCATCCAGCAGTGGGTGAGGTAGAAAACTTACCAGAGCCTTCAGCAGCTCTCTCACTCCCCTCTCCATAGACTTACGGACTATAGGCAAGTGTAATTTGATCTCTCAGTGAAACTGAGGTTTTTTTTAAAATCAGTGAATTCAGGTCAAGAAGCAGTAAAGGAGCCTGATAGGTGGAGAAAGAGGCATTTTTCCATGATGAGATATATTACAAAGTTTGTACTATTGATTTATGCAAAGTTGTATGAGGTATGGCAGTTATCCATTTTCTTTCTTCAGTACTTGTTATCCGTATACTCGAGGCATCCACAAACTAAAACATTAGTGATGTCATCACTACTTTAATAAATATATATTGAATTTTTATTTTTTTTTCTTGACATCCCCCCTCCATCTTTTCTGTGCACCAGTTTGCAGTCAGATGCAAACCAGGGGCAATCTCATTGCCTTTCACACCTCAGTGCTGTATACTAAAGAGTCTGGCAGCTAAATGGTTACCCCCCCCCCAATTCGATTTTACAGGACAGTTCCGCTTCACAAAGCGAAATGATTGCTACATTTTGCGGAACAGAAAATAACCACAGATCCTGTCACCAACAGGAATGACATGTCGGGAGATTACGGCTGCGTGCAGTCACACAAAGAAAACAGACCGATAACGGAGATCCAACATAGTGAATAGTCACCCAAAAACTGCAGGAAAAAGCATGGTGGACAGCATGCTGGGATCAGTAGTCCTATATCAGGTACACCAAAAATTCCTGGACAAGGCAGCAGAAAGCTTTTTATGTTACCTTATATTCTATAGGTCGCAGTGGTACAGAGTGGTTGGCTACTTTAAGCAAATACTAATATATAGTTATTAGAAGGTCGTTGGCGATCTCCTCCTTCGTGCAGCACCTGCTCCTGTTGGGGGCCCCTCAACTCTCCCCTGACTGAAATTGGTCGTGCTTGTTGGATTTCAACATGCCCGATTCTTTTGTTCTCGGGAAGATAACTGCTTACTCCCTTCTCCTGTTCACAAGACACGCATGCTTAGCTGAGAGTGCACATGTATGGGGTAATCAAGAGAGAGAGCCGTCACCCGAGTATGGCCAGCTTTAAAGTTTTTTTTAAGACATTTATACCGATGACCTATCCTCTGGAAAGTCATCAGTATCTAATCGGTGGGGGTCTGATCACCAGGACCCCCACCCCCACCGATCAGTAGTTTGAGAAGGCACCGGGGCTCATAGTAGTGTAGCAGCCTTCTCTCAGCTTACCAAGCACAGCGCCGTACATTGAATAGTGGCTGTTCTTGGTATTGCAGCCCAGGCCATTCACTTCAGTGGGGGGCGCTGAACGTGACCTAGGGAAGGCCGCACCACTACTGCGAGTGCCAGTGTCTTCTCAAGAGACTGATTGGCAGGGGTCCCGGGTGTCAGACCTCACCGATCAGATACTGATGACCTATCCAGAGGATCAGTTAATAAACCTTGCGGGCAGATCGTTCATTCTCAGTATCAATGGGGGTTCCAGAGGTTGGACCCCCAACGATCATAAAGTGATGGGAATACGCCTTTAAGCAAGGTCTGACGCCAGAGCTGCAGACGTTAACACCCGGCATGTTTTGCAGAAACACCCAGGAGACGCATTAGCGGCCGCGAACACGGCGACATGTGTACACGAGGCCACGTCAGTTCACAGTCCAGGAAGAGAGGCTTGTTTTTCCTTTTCTGCTTTGTCCCAGTGATCGGTGTGTACGAAGTAAACCAAAAAACAATGGCAATGTAAAACCCCGGGCAACTCCCAGATACAGAGGAAAGGCAACGCCGGTCACCCAGGGGAAAGGAGTTAAAGGGCCATAAAAGGTGGGCACCAACGTCACCCCTCTGAATGCATCCGTCTAGACAGTCCATCAGAGTTCTATCCTGCCCTAATAATAATAGAATTTGTTACAATGCATCAGCTTGAAATTTCAACTGCTTAGAGGGCTTGTCCATGTGTACTGATGACCTATCCTCAGTATCTAAATTGGTGGGGGGGGTCGACTCCCAGCGCCGATCAGCTGTATGTTTACCAAGCACAGCGCCACACATTGTATAGTGGCCGTTCTTAGTATTGCAGCTCATGTGACCGATGAACGTGATGCCGCTAGCCTCTTCAAACAGCTGATTGGCAGGGGTGCTGGGAGTCAAACCCACACCCATCAGTATTAAACACTTGAACAACCCCTTTAATTCCCAGGAGATTATTTAGACAGGATACAATTGTAACAACCCCTAAACTGCGAGAACTATTAGGTCTGAGCAGATTTTCAGCCTCCAAACTGACTAAAAGGAAATTGCCATTCACTGCCAGCAAGCAGAGATATTTCAGTACACAGTGAAGTGACTAATCTTTACTGACACAAACAATCTCCTGATATATTTCTGTTGAACCTACCAAGCTGGTTCCTGCTGGACCTGTGAACTTCTGCTCTGAGGGCTAGAAAGCTGCCATGGATAAATCTGATTTCAGGGATTGACTTTCACTCGGATTATTTGCCTTGTGTCAATTAATGATAACCTGGAAGTGTTTTTTAGGTTAATAGTTAATCTAGAATAATACTCTCAGGAGTCAACATATATAGGAATGTAGTTTAACCACTATACGTCCGTCCATGCCACCGCCCTATAAGTGCAAAACAGGCACGACAGTCAGGTAAAAGGTCATCAGTAAGCACCCAGATCTAGGAGACCCATAATGGAGAGAAGATCGTCTATCTGCCCCTTCTGTTCCTCTGGGGAGGGTCTCACACCATATATGGAAAGCCCACAGTCCTCTCAGCCAATCAGGATGCTCACATGTCCACTCCTAATTGCAGAGACTCGAGTTGGGCACAGTAGCCAGAGAAAGAGGACGAGGGAGCTTTTTTTGGCATTTCTGATTTGCCACAGTGGATCAAGCTCCTCAATTTGCATAGGACACAAAAGTATCTCATAGTCGGACTTTGCATCCAGCCCGTGTGAAGGCACAGCAAGCTGCCTGAAAAGCCCCGTCTGAGGCACAGCCCAACGAAGATCGCTTGTTCCCTACGGGACCAAAACCTACAGCAAAAAGGGTGGAAGAAAAGGTTTAAAAAAATATATTCAAATTTTAAGTCACCTCAATGTTCCACATAAGAATAAACAATAGAAAAATGAACATAATTCTTATCACCATGTCCGAAAAGGAATTCATACCCCAAAACAGTACCAATAAAAACTAGTGCGCCCCACAAAAATTAGCTCTGTATATGGAAATATAAAAAAATTATGGCTGTCAGAATATGGCAATGCAAAGAAAAAAAAAAAATCGTTTTTTTTTAAGTAGTAAAACAATAGAATATCAATAAATATGTGATCGCTGTAATCGGACTGGCCCGCAGAATAGGTTTGTCGTGTTATTTTTAGAGCACAGTAAACGCAAAAAACACTAAACCCTAAAAAACATGGCAGAATTGCATTTATTTATATTTTTTTATTGCACCTCACATGCAAGATTCTTTTTTTCCCCCCATTTTCCAATACACGCTATGGTAACTTAAATGGCTCTGTTAAAAAAAATGCAACTGCTCCTGCAAAAAAATAAGCCCTTACACGGCCATGTGAATAAAAAATTTAAAAAAGTTATGGCTCTGGGAAGGCAGGAAGGAAAAACACAAAAATGCCAAAATTAAGAAAGGGCTTTGTCCCTAAGGGTTTAAGGTGGACACACACATTACATAATGTCACTGTGCCTAATGAGGCAGCTTGGCTCTCTCCTCGGAGGGGGGTTTGAATAAGGACTGAACAAGCCGTTTGCTCCCTGGAGATAAGCGGCACCAGGAGCTGGATAACCCCTTCTCCTCCTATGGCACCATTTCTGGCCAAGGTCACATGTGTTTGGCCACTTTCAGGTCATCTGTGCTGGACTCTGCCGATGCATGGACATTAGGTATCGTTCTCGTTATGACCGAATATTTTCCAAGGAAGTTCCCAGTACGTGAAAATAGTGATAATAAGCGGCGCCCAGATTCTTTGCACCGCTGATCAGTCCTAAGTGCAGATTTATTATGGTCTCAGGTCCTCTGCACGGTTGCTGCACTGGACTTGGCTCCTCCACAAGGTACTGTGCAGCGAGCCACCCCCTCCTCCAGAATGTATATCCCCCCCCCCCCAGTGACATTACATACAGAAGGATCGCCTGTTTCCAGAGTCACTTACTGTGACTGTAAACTAAGGAGCAGTCTGGGCCCAGACCCAAAACCTGCCTCAGACAAGCCTCCCCTCCCCCTGCGCTGCTCCCATTTCAAGGACTCCCTATCACCTGCCCTCCCTCCCCTACCACAGACCTAACCTTAACCCCTTGCCGGACGTGCTCCATCCAAACGGCAGGCGTCAAACACATAACCTGAAGTGCCTGACCTCAGTAAACAAAAGAAAATATTTCCTGTTGATGATAATTTGTATCTTTACAAAATTTGCAATAATAAAAAAATATATATATCTAAAAATATAAAAAAAATTATATAGTCCTGGATCACACCATTTCTCCTCCGGTCACATCCAGAGCTGCATTCTAAATTCTTCTGGCTGTCAGCTCCCTCTTGTTTGGCGTCTACACAGTACACAATCTATTTTGCAGGGGTCATTTCTTTCATTAGGGGGCGTTTACACCACTATATAGGACATGTTCTGTTTTTTGCGGTACGGCGGAAAGGACATACGGATGTGTAGAGCACACGGCGTGCTATCACCATCTTTTACGGCCTCATTGAAATGAATGGGTCCGTACCCGATCAGCAAAAAAAAATATGGTCATGCGAGTGCCTCCCTACATTAATCCACTCACTGAGAATGCAGCGGGCTATAGGAACCTTCACCCGTACACATGCATGCTCAGCTGAATGGGAAGTTCTGTTCAGCTCTGAGAGGGGAGAGGGGACTAAGCTGTTGACAGACACTTCTGGCAGCAGTTTATCTCCCTGACAACAAAGGATCGGACATGTTGTCATCTTATCTCCCCCGACATCCGACGCTAGGGAAAGTCGGGAGATCCCCATATATATTATATGGGCAGCCGGTCCCGCTGTAATCAGTTTTTTTTTGCCGACAGTCTAATATGCATGGTCACCTTAGGGGTATGTTCAAATTCAGCAGATTTGCAAATATTTATAAGACTGATAGAGGGGTTTTCCGGGAGTACAATATTGATGGCCTAGCCTCAGGATAGGTCATCATTATCGAATTGGCGGGGATCCGACTCCCAGCAAGCTCCCCGATCAGTTGTTTGAAGAGGCTGCTGCGCTCTGGTGAGTGCTGCAGCCTTCTGTCAGCCCACCAAGCACAGCGCCGTACATTGTATAGTGGCTGCACTTGGTATTGCACCTAGGCTGACTGAGCCGCTCAGAGGCCATGTGACCGATGAACGCGACGTCACCGGCGCACTGCAGCCTCTCCAAACAGCTGATCGTCGGGTGTGCTGGGAGTCGGACCCCAACCAATGTGATATCCTGAGGATAGGTTTTCAGTATTTTACTCCTGGAAAATCCCTTTAATTCCACTCCTACGAATGGACAGTCTGGTGGAACAGTCACAGAAAAGACTGTACTGCAAATCTGCCGCGTGTGAATATGCCCTAAATGGGAAACCACAAATTAAAGGGGTATGACCAAAATGACCATTTACACACAGGGTCATTTTCTCTCGAGATCAGCGGGGGTTGCAGCTGCCAGACGCCATCCTACGAGGAGCTAGGACCCTCATCTATCAGCTGGAGTGTAGGCTGTCTCCATGTAGCCCATTGCCGTGTAATGCTTTAGTTTGCCTGTGGTGGTGCTGCAGGGGAATAAAACATTAGTTGCGGAGTTCCTCTTTAAATTACATGCAGGGTCCAGCAGAGATAAGCTTATGTCAAGGAACACTTATCAAAAACAGCCGGAGGGGCATCGCCCCGTACCCTGCTGCTTAAAGAACAGAATGTATCAAGGATCCAAAAAATGTCCTTAAAGAAGACGCACCTTATGCAATTATACAGAGTCACGTCTGACCTACGCGGACACGCAGAGCCGTCACATGTTACATGTTTGTGACTACTACTCACGTGTTGACAAATCAGACACTTCTGCACTGACATAACTGAGTAAAGTCCACGCTGGGAGTGGTGGTTTTGGCTCAGGCTACATTTCCTCTGACATCATCCGCAGGTTCGGTAAAAGTTTGTACAAGTAATTCGAGCGTTCGAGTACAAAGAAGAACAAAGAAAGCTTTATGTGTGGTGAAAAAAGGGAAAAACCTGCAGCTACTGGATCCGTAAAAAGGGCTAAGGCGGCCCAGAACACCTCGGCAGGGCACAAGACCGGATCAGTCCAAATCCCAGGCACCTCTGCCCATCAGCAGCACCGCAGTCTCTTAAAGGGGTTGTCCAGTTTACTATTTTGATGACCTATCCTCAGGAAACTGGATAACCCCTTTAAGTATGATACCAAACACACCGTCGCCCAGTGGCTGTGCTTGGTATTACAGCTCAGTCCCATTCACTGGATTTGGACTGAGCTGCGCCTAGGCCATGACTGGCCTAGGAAGTGCTGTGGCCCCTTGCAACTGATAGGAGGGAGTCCATCACCCCTGCCAATCAGATATTGATTACCTATCCTGGGGATGGCCAACCTGTGGCTCTCCAGCTATTGTAAAACTACAACACCCAGCAAGCCCAGACTACCTACTTCTATCAGCCTACAGCAGGGCATGGTGGGAATTGTAGTTTTAGAACATCTGGAGAGGCGCAGGTTGGCCTTCCCCGAGGATAGGTCATCGGTATGTAAAGGGTTTATTCTATGATTAATGTCAAAAATGAAAAATCGGACATCATACAGCACATGATAACCTCTTTCTATCAAAGCTAGAACCGGCCCTGTACCTCACATGGATCCAGAGATCTCCACATTCATTGCTCCAATTGTTTATTTCAAGCTGGCCGCTCATGGGCGTGCCCTTTCTGCTGCAGCTCTCTCCATCACAGATCCGGGAGAAGCTGAATGATGGAACTGTGCACATGCGTCCGCCTCAGCGAGGTGGACAGAGAAATAATGTAAAGAGCTAACAGCAGGTGGCGCTATACAGATACATTTTACTGTATAACTCAGCGGCTATACTACATTTTTAATGACATGCAATTGCAAGAGTATTAAGATCCAGGGGCTGGTTTGAAAACTGCAGAATATTTTACGCGGGAAAACCCCTTTAAGTCCTGGGAAACCCCTTTTAGGAGCAATTACTGCTGATTGTGAAAGGGGGGGGGGAATTGCCATTGGTCCTTTTTTCCACTTTTTTCTGCAAACCATCATAAAGGCTATTCTGGCCATGACTCACATTGTGCGGCCACATGATGAAAGTGAACGGCCGCACGTTGCGACCCAACATTTGTGAGAAGTCCAGACCTGCCGGTTTTCTTGTGACTTCTCAGTCCAGGAAACTTGTCGGTTGGATATGGACCTCACTCCCCTTCACTAGCCGCACTATACCGTGATCTTTGCGTTAAATCTAAATTTGCTGTGAGGCCCCACCCTTACATTCACATGAAGGGGGCTGCCGCACCCCCCATGACATCCATGTACCCTAATAGGACCCCCCCGGTCTCTAATCGTAGCCTACAGACCCCTGTGGGGAGGGAGAGGATGCTGCCGTTGACGTTCAGGCCACAGGAGCTCATATCTCATCCCACCCCTTTCTGATTCAGGGTCTGTACAGAGCACGCCCTGCCGTAGTGCATCGCGAGATGCTGTACTGCCGCCAAGTCGCCGCTGAGAATCGCAAATTTACAACACCTCGAGATAGAAACAAGCATCCCGTGTAAGGATGCCGCCGACGCCCCGCTGCCCACCCAGGAGGTAAAAATTAATCATAGCAACGGCCGTCCCCAACGCATCAAGTAGAAATGCCCCCGACCGCTGGATGCAATGATTGCCTCCTCATCCCGTGCACAATAAGCTATAAAAATAGCTTCCTCAGGGAGCAGAAAACAAAGACGCTGCTTGTTCTAGGCCTTTAACTCTTCCGGACAGAGATGCTTAAGAAATCCGGAAAATGTTCTCCTGCTACTACAGTCCTGACCAGGTCCAGTCACCAAAAACACCACAAACAAGCCATCGCTCTAAGGAATGCAAGTCACGAGGAAGTGTCTTCTTATCGCCTGCATTCTCTAATACATCTTCTGTTAGATCATATCTTAGACACTGGTCACATCCAGAGCTGCAGGCACCCTTTCACGTTTTTTTTTTTTTTTTTTGCGGATACCTCGATACCTCTCAGGCGGCAGGGCCTGCAGATGCCATACACTGCCTTTAGGTCTCGTAAAATCAAACGTCGCATCATGACACACGATTGGCGCCAAACAGCCAAACCTGCTAGATTTTAACACGCCACATTGTCCAGTCGGCCGTGTTGTAGCCCTAGCCTTGAAGAGCCTGGCACCCCTGCGCGGTCATTAGAGGCGGGCCTGTCAGCACAGCGTTGACTGATTCCAAGTAGCAACCAGCAGAATTCTAAATGACGTAAGGGCACAGCTACACAGTGCGGTCGTGTCGCGGTAAAGTAGTGCATGGCCGTACACGCTGCAGCAGGCTGCAATTTAATTGGTCTGCATTGTTAACGGGAACGCAGCATCTACAATACCACGCGGCCATTACCAATGCAGACTGACTAAACCAGGCGTCTAGCAACTCCAGCTGCCGTGAAACTACAACTCCCCCAATGTACATTTGCTCAGCTGTTCTTGTAAGGGCACTTTCACACTAGCGGTTTTGTTTTCCGGCATCGAGTTCCGTCCTAGGGGCTCAATACCGGAAAAGAACTGATCAGTTTTATTCTAATGCATTCTGAATGGAGAGCAATCCGTTCAGGATGCATCAGTTCAGTCCCTCTTACGTTTTTTGGCCGGAGAAAATACCGCAGCATGCTGCAGTTTTCTCTCCGGCCAAAAATCCTGAACACTTGCCGGTATGCCGGATCCGGCATTCATTTCCATTGAAATGTATTAGTGCCGGTGTTCTGCCAAATCTCTATACCAGAAGTGACGAGGGTGTGCACGGCGCTGCAAGCGCACATCCACCGGCTTAGCAAAGAATTATTGCAGCGCCGCGATAGAAGTACTCCGTGCACCGCGCGTGCGCACTTAAGGGTATAGAGATTTTGCAGCGCAAAATGTTTCATCAGATCAGGCGCCCACAAATCATCAGTTGCAGTTCATCCTTACCGCAGAGCTGAGTGCTGGATACCGAGCTCACCACATAGTAGAGCTGAACTGCAACTGATGATTTGTGGGCGCCTGCGCACTCAGGGGTAGGGAGATCTGATGAAACATTTTGCGCTGCAAAATCTCTATACCCCTAAGTGCGCATGTGCGGTGTACAAAGTACTTCTATCGCGGCGCTGCAATAATTCTTTGCTAAGCTGGTGGTTGTGCGCTTGCGCAGCGTACACCCTCCTCCAGCTGATTCCTTGGCGGCCTTGTCACTTCCGGTATAGACTTTTGGCAAGGTATAGAGATTTGGTAGAACACCGGCATTAAAATTTCCGCATTGACGTACCCATTCTTCCGGTCTGCGCATGCGCAGACCTTTAAATCTGTGGGGAAAAAAAAATACCGGATCAGTTTTTCCGGATGACAACCGTCTGACAAATGCATCCGTTTGCGTCCAGATTGCCGGATCCGGCCTAAATCCTCTGCCGCAAGTGTGAAAGTACCC